>NW_027552985.1:0-49687 GCF_045843805.1 Urocitellus parryii
AGTTTCAGGAAATCTCAGGAAACATTTTTTCACCCAATCTTGATGATACTGGCAGGTAATGATCAGTACACCAATCCCACTTGGCTCACCAAATTTCGTTCTTCTAGGTTAAACCGTTCCTTTGCAGGAACCGTTTTCATGTTTAGGTTTCACTCTGTTTTGTCCTATATGGATACATGTAGTTGGAACTCTAAATCAAACACGGTTTGTGCTAGCTCTTTGAAACTTGGCACAATAATGTAGTTCCAAGTTCTATCGCTATGGTTGGTGTCCCATTGAAGTAGCCCCAAGCAGAGACTGACGAGAATCACTTTCATTGAAAGGGGTTGCCAAGCTTCCAAAAAAGTACGAGTTTCCTGAAATCTCAGCAAACATTTTTTCACCCAATCTTGATGATACTGGCAGGTAATGATCAGTACACCAATCCCACTTGGCTCACCAAATTTCGTTCTTCTAGGTTAAACCGTTCCTTTGCAGTAACCGTTTTCATGTTTAGGTTTCACTCTGTTTTCTCCTATATGGATACATGTAGTTGGAACTCTAAATCAAACACGGTTTGTGCTAGCTCTTTGAAACTTGGCACAATAATGTAGTTCCAAGTTCTATCGCTATGGTTGGTGTCCTATTGAAGTAGCCCCAAGCAGAGACTGAGGAGAATCACTTTCATTGAAAGGGGTTGCCAAGCTTCCAAAAAACTACGAGTTTCCTGAAATCTCAGCAAACATTTTTTCACCCAATCTTGATGATACTGGCAGGTAATGATCAGTACACCAATCCCACTTGGCTCACCAAATTTCGTTCTTCTAGGTTAAACCGTTCCTTTGCAGTAACCGTTTTCATGTTTAGGTTTCACTCGGTTTTCTCCTATATGGATACACGTAGTTGGAACTCTAAATCAAACACGGTTTGTGCTAGATCTTTGAAACTTGGCACAATAATGTAGTTCCAAGTTCTATCGCTATGGTTGGTGTCCAATCGAAGTAGCCCCAAGCAGAGACTGACGAGAATCACTTTCATTGAAAGGGGTTGCCAAGCTTCCAAAAAACTACGAGTTTCCTGAAATCTCAGCAAACATTTTTTCACCCAAACTTGATGATACTGGCAGGTACTGATCAGTACACCAATCCCACTTGGCTCACCAAATTTCGTTCTTCTAGGTTAAACCGTTCCTTTGCAGTAACCGTTTTCATGTTTAGGTTTCACTCGGTTTTCTCCTATATGGATACAAGTACTTGGAACTCTAAATCAAACACGGTTTGTGCTAGCTCTTTGAAACTTGGCCCAATAATGTAGTTCCAAGTTCTATCGCTATGGTTGGTGTCCCATTGAAGTAGCCCCAAGCAGAGACTGAGGAGAATCACTTTCATTGAAAGGGGTTGCCAAGCTTCCAAAAAACTACGAGTTTCAGGAAATCTCAGCAAACATTTTTTCACCCAATCTTGATGATACTGGCAGGTAATGATCAGTACACCAATCCCACTTGGCTCACCAAATTTCGTTCTTCTAGGTTAAACCGTTCCTTTGCAGGAACCGTTTTCATGTTTAGGTTTCACTCTGTTTTGTCCTATATGGATACATGTAGTTGGAACTCTAAATCAAACACGGTTTGTGCTAGCTCTTTGAAACTTGGCACAATAATGTAGTTCCAAGTTCTATCGCTATGGTTGGTGTCCTATTGAAGTAGCCCCAAGCAGATACTGACGAGAATCACTTTCATTGAAAGGGGTTGCCAAGCTTCCAAAAAAACTACGAGTTTCCTGAAATCTCAGGAAACATTTTTTCACCCAATCTTGATGATACTGGCAGGTAATGATCAGTACACCAATCCCACTTGGCTCACCAAATTTCGTTCTTCTAGGTTAAACCGTTCCTTTGCAGTAACCGTTTTCATGTTTAGGTTTCACTCTGTTTTCTCCTATATGGATACATGTAGTTGGAACTCTAAATCAAACACGGTTTGTGCTAGCTCTTTGAAACTTGGCACAATAATGTAGTTCCAAGTTCTATCGCTATGGTTGGTGTCCTATTGAAGTAGCCCCAAGCAGAGACTGAGGAGAATCACTTTCATTGAAAGGGGTTGCCAAGCTTCCAAAAAACTACGAGTTTCCGGAAATCTCAGCAAACATTTTTTCACCCAATCTTGATGATACTGGCAGGTAATGATCAGTACACCAATCCCACTTGGCTCACCAAATTTCGTTCTTCTAGGTTAAACCGTTCCTTTGCAGTAACCGTTTTCATGTTTAGGTTTCACTCTGTTTTCTCCTATATGGATACATGTAGTTGGAACTCTAAATCAAACACGGTTTGTGCTAGCTCTTTGAAACTTGGCACAATAATGTAGTTCCAAGTTCTATCGCTATGGTTGGTGTCCTATTGAAGTAGCCCCAAGCAGATACTGACGAGAATCACTTTCATTGAAAGGGGTTGCCAAGCTTCCAAAAAAACTACGAGTTTCCTGAAATCTCAGCAAACATTTTTTCACCCAATCTTGATGATACTGGCAGGTAATGATCAGTACACCAATCCCACTTGGCTCACCAAATTTCGTTCTTCTAGGTTAAACCGTTCCTTTGCAGTAACCGTTTTCATGTTTAGGTTTCACTCTGTTTTCTCCTATATGGATACACGTAGTTGGAACTCTAAATCAAACACGGTTTGTGCTAGATCTTTGAAACTTGGCACAATAATGTAGTTCCAAGTTCTATCGCTATGGTTGGTGTCCAATCGAAGTAGCCCCAAGCAGAGACTGACGAGAATCACTTTCATTGAAAGGGGTTGCCAAGCTTCCAAAAAACTACGAGTTTCCTGAAATCTCAGCAAACATTTTTTCACCCAATCTTGATGATACTGGCATGTAATGATCAGTACACCAATCCCACTTGGCTCACCAAATTTCGTTCTTCTAGGTTAAACCGTTGCTTTGCAGTAACCGTTTTCATGTTTAGGTTTCACTCGGTTTTCTCCTATATGCATACAAGTAGTTGGAACTCTAAATCAAACACGGTTTGTGCTAGCTCTTTGAAACTTGGCCCAATAATGTAGTTCCAAGTTCTATCGCTATTGTTGGTGTCCCATTGAAGTAGCCCCAAGCAGAGACTGAGGAGAATCACTTTCATTGAAAGGGGTTGCCAAGCTTCCAAAAAACTACGAGTTTCAGGAAATCTCAGCAAACATTTTTTCACCCAATCTTGATGATACTGGCAGGTAATGATCAGTACACCAATCCCACTTGGCTCACCAAATTTCGTTCTTCTAGGTTAAACCGTTCCTTTGCAGGAACCGTTTTCATGTTTAGGTTTCACTCTGTTTTGTCCTATATGGATACATGTAGTTGGAACTCTAAATCAAACACGGTTTGTGCTAGCTCTTTGAAACTTGGCCCAATAATGTAGTTCCAAGTTCTATCGCTATGGTTGGTGTCCCATTGAAGTAGCCCCAAGCAGAGACTGAGGAGAATCACTTTCATTGAAAGGGGTTGCCAAGCTTCCAAAAAACTATGATTTTCAGGAAATCTCAGCAAACATTTGTTCACCCAATCTTGATGATACTGGCAGGTAATGATCAGTACACCAATCCCACTTGGCTCACCAAATTTCGTTCTTCTAGGTTAAACCGTTCCTTTGCAGGAACCGTTTTCATGTTTAGGTTTCACTCTGTTTTGTCCTATATGGATACATGTAGTTGGAACTCTAAATCAAACACGGTTTGTGCTAGCTCTTTGAAACTTGGCACAATAATGTAGTTCCAAGTTCTATCGCTATGGTTGGTGTCCTATTGAAGTAGCCCCAAGCAGATACTGACGAGAATCACTTTCATTGAAAGGGGTTGCCAAGCTTCCAAAAAAACTACGAGTTTCCTGAAATCTCAGGAAACATTTTTTCACCCAATCTTGATGATACTGGCAGGTAATGATCAGTACACCAATCCCACTTGGCTCACCAAATTTCGTTCTTCTAGGTTAAACCGTTCCTTTGCAGGAACCGTTTTCATGTTTAGGTTTCACTCTGTTTTCTCCTATATGGATACATGTAGTTGGAACTCTAAATCAAACACGGTTTGTGCTAGCTCTTTGAAACTTGGCACAATAATGCAGTTCCAAGTTCTATCGCTATGGTTGGTGTCCTATTGAAGTAGCCATAAGCAGAGACTGACGAGAATCACTTTCATTGAAAGGGGTTGCCAAGCTTCCAAAAAACTACGAGTTTCCTGAAACCTCAGCAAACATTTTTTCACCCAATCTTGATGATACTGGCAGGTAATGATCAGTACACCAATCCCACTTGGCTCACCAAATTTCGTTCTTCTAGGTTAAACCGTTCCTTTGCAGTAACCGTTTTCATGTTTAGGTTTCACTCTGTTTTCTCCTATAGGGATACATGTACTTGGAACTCTAAATCAAACACGGTTTGTGCTAGCTCTTTTAAACTTGGCACAATAATGTAGTTCCAAGTTCTATCGCTATGGTTTGTGTCCTATTGAAGTAGCCCCAAGCAGAGACTGACGAGAATCACTTTCATTGAAAGGGGTTGCCAAGCTTCCAAAAAACTACGAGTTTCCGGAAATCTCAGCAAACATTTTTTCACCCAATCTTGATGATACTGGCAGGTAATGATCAGTACACCAATCCCACTTGGCTCACCAAATTTCGTTCTTCTAGTTTAAACCGTTCGTTTGCAGTAACCGTTTTCATGTTTAGGTTTCACTCGGTTTTCTCCTATATGGATACAAGTAGTTGGAACTCTAAATCAAACACGGTTTGTGCTAGCTCTTTGAAACTTGGCACAATAATGTAGTTCCAAGTTCTATCGCTATGATTGGTGTCCTATTGAAGTAGCCCCAAGCAGAGACTGACGAGAATCACTTTCATTGAAAGGGGTTGCCAAGCTTCCAAAAAACTACGAGTTTCCTGAAATCTCAGCAAACAATTTTTCACCCAATCTTGATGATACTGGCAGGTAATGATCAGTACACCAATCCCACTTGGCTCACCAAATTTCGTTCTTCTAGGTTAAACCGTTCCTTTGCAGGAACCGTTTTCATGTTTAGGTTTCACTCTGTTTTGTCCTATATGGATACATGTAGTTGGAACTCTATATCAAACACGGTTTGTGCTAGCTCTTTGAAACTTGGCCCAATAATGTAGTTCCAAGTTCTATCGCTATGGTTGGTGTCCCATTGAAGTAGCCCCAAGCAGAGACTGAGGAGAATCACTTTCATTGAAAGGGGTTGCCAAGCTTCCAAAAAACTACGAGTTTCAGGAAATCTCAGCAAACATTTTTTCACCCAATCTTGATGATACTGGCAGGTAATGATCAGTACACCAATCCCACTTGGCTCACCAAATTTCGTTCTTCTAGGTTAAACCGTTCCTTTGCAGTAACCGTTTTCATGTTTAGGTTTCACTCTGTTTTCTCCTATATGGATACATGTAGTTGGAACTCTAAATCAAACACGGTTTGTGCTAGCTCTTTGAAACTTGGCACAATAATGTAGTTCCAAGTTCTATCGCTATGGTTGGTGTCCTATTGAAGTAGCCCCAAGCAGAGACTGACGAGAATCACTTTCATTGAAAGGGGTTGCCAAGCTTCCAAAAAACTACGAGTTTCCTGAAATCTCAGCAAACATTTTTTCACCCAATCTTGATGATACTGGCAGGTAATGATCAGTACACCAATCCCACTTGGCTCACCAAATTTCGTTCTTCTAGGTTAAACCGTTCCTTTGCAGTAACCGTTTTCATGTTTAGGTTTCACTCTGTTTTCTCCTATATGGATACATGTAGTTGGAACTCTAAATCAAACACGGTTTGTGCTAGCTCTTTGAAACTTGGCACAATAATGTAGTTCCAAGTTCTATCGCTATGGTTGGTGTCCTATTGAAGTAGCCACAAGCAGAGACTGACGAGAATCACTTTCATTGAAAGGGGTTGCCAAGCTTCCAAAAAACTACGAGTTTCCTGAAATCTCAGCAAACATTTTTTCACCCAATCTTGATGATACTGGCAGGTAATGATCAGTACACCAATCCCACTTGGCTCACCAAATTTCGTTCTTCTAGGTTAAACCGTTCCTTTGCAGTAACCGTTTTCATGTTTAGGTTTCACTCTGTTTTCTCCTATATGGATACATGTAGTTGGAACTCTAAATCAAACACGGTTTGTGCTAGCTCTTTGAAACTTGGCACAATAATGTAGTTCCAAGTTCTATCGCTATGGTTGGTGTCCAATCGAAGTAGCCCCAAGCAGAGACTGACGAGAATCACTTTCATTGAAAGGGGTTGCCAAGCTTCCAAAAAACTACGAGTTTCCTGAAATCTCAGCAAACATTTTTTCACCCAATCTTGATGATACTGGCAGGTAATGATCAGTACACCAATCCCACTTGGCTCACCAAATTTCGTTCTTCTAGGTTAAACCGTTGCTTTGCAGTAACCGTTTTCATGTTTAGGTTTCACTCGGTTTTCTCCTATATGCATACAAGTAGTTGGAACTCTAAATCAAACACGGTTTGTGCTAGCTCTTTGAAACTTGGCCCAATAATGTAGTTCCAAGTTCTATCGCTATGATTGGTGTCCCATTGAAGTAGCCCCAAGCAGAGACTGAGGAGAATCACTTTCATTGAAAGGGGTTGCCAAGCTTCCAAAAAACTACGAGTTTCCGGAAATCTCAGCAAACATTTTTTCACCCAATCTTGATGATACTGGCAGGTAATGATCAGTACACCAATCCCACTTGGCTCACCAAATTTCGTTCTTCTAGGTTAAACCGTTCCTTTGCAGGAACCGTTTTCATGTTTAGGTTTCACTCTGTTTTGTCCTATATGGATACATGTAGTTGGAACTCTAAATCAAACACGGTTTGTGCTAGCTCTTTGAAACTTGGCACAATAATGTAGTTCCAAGTTCTATCGCTATGGTTGGTGTCCTATTGAAGTAGCCCCAAGCAGAGACTGACGAGAATCACTTTCATTGAAAGGGGTTGCCAAGCTTCCAAAAAACTACGAGTTTCCTGAAATCTCAGCAAACATTTTTTCACCCAATCTTGATGATACTGGCAGGTAATGATCAGTACACCAATCCCACTTGGCTCACCAAATTTCGTTCTTCTAGGTTAAACCGTTCCTTTGCAGTAACCGTTTTCATGTTTAGGTTTCACTCTGTTTTCTCCTATATGGATACAAGTAGTTGGAACTCTAAATCAAACACGGTTTGTGCTAGCTCTTTGAAACTTGGCCCAATAATGTAGTTCCAAGTTCTATCGCTATGGTTGGTGTCCCATTGAAGTAGCCCCAAGCAGAGACTGAGGAGAATCACTTTCATTGAAAGGGGTTGCCAAGCTTCCAAAAAACTACGAGTTTCAGGAAATCTCAGCAAACATTTTTTCACCCAATCTTGATGATACTGGCAGGTAATGATCAGTACACCAATCCCACTTGGCTCACCAAATTTCGTTCTTCTAGGTTAAACCGTTCCTTTGCAGGAACCGTTTTCATGTTTAGGTTTCACTCTGTTTTGTCCTATATGGATACATGTAGTTGGAACTCTAAATCAAACACGGTTTGTGCTAGCTCTTTGAAACTTGGCACAATAATGTAGTTCCAAGTTCTATCGCTATGGTTGGTGTCCTATTGAAGTAGCCCCAAGCAGATACTGACGAGAATCACTTTCATTGAAAGGGGTTGCCAAGCTTCCAAAAAACTACGAGTTTCCTGAAATCTCAGGAAACATTTTTTCATCCAATCTTGATGATACTGGCAGGTAATGATCAGTACACCAATCCCACTTGGCTCACCAAATTTCGTTCTTCTAGGTTAAACCGTTCCTTTGCAGTAACCGTTTTCATGTTTAGGTTTCACTCTGTTTTCTCCTATATGGATACATGTAGTTGGAACTCTAAATCAAACACGGTTTGTGCTAGCTCTTTGAAACTTGGCACAATAATGCAGTTCCAAGTTCTATCGCTATGGTTGGTGTCCTATTGAAGTAGCCATAAGCAGAGACTGACGAGAATCACTTTCATTGAAAGGGGTTGCCAAGCTTCCAAAAAACTATGAGTTTCCTGAAATCTCAGCAAACATTTTTTCACCCAATCTTGATGATACTGGCAGGTAATGATCAGTACACCAATCCCGCTTGGCTCACCAAATTTCGTTCTTCTAGGTTAAACCGTTCCTTTGCAGTAACCGTTTTAATGTTTAGGTTTCACTCTGTTTATTCCTATAGGGATACATGTACTTGGAACTCTAAATCAAACACGGTTTGTGCTAGCTCTTTTAAACTTGGCACAATAATGTAGTTCCAAGTTCTATTGCTATGGTTTGTGTCCTATTGAAGTAGCCCCAAGCAGAGACTGACGAGAATCACTTTCATTGAAAGGGGTTGCCAAGCTTCCAAAAAACTACGAGTTTCCTGAAATCTCAGCAAACATTTTTTCACCCAATCTTGATGATACTGGCAGGTAATGATCAGTACACCAATCCCACTTGGCTCACCAAATTTCGTTCTTCTAGGTTAAACCGTTCGTTTGCAGTAACCGTTTTCATGTTTAGGTTTCACTCGGTTTTCTCCTATATGGATACATGTAGTTGGAACTCTAAATCAAACACGGTTTGTGCTAGCTCTTTGAAACTTGGCACAATAATGTAGTTCCAAGTTCTATCGCTATGATTGGTGTCCTATTGAAGTAGCCCCAAGCAGAGACTGACGAGAATCTCTTTCATTGAAAGGGGTTGCCAAGCTTCCAAAAAACTACGAGTTTCCTGAAATCTCAGCAAACATTTTTTCACCCAATCTTGATGATACTGGCAGGTAATGATCAGTACACCAATCCCACTTGGCTCACCAAATTTCGTTCTTCTAGGTTAAACCGTTCCTTTGCAGTAACCGTTTCATGTTTAGGTTTCACTCTGTTTTCTCCTATATGGATACATGTAGTTGGAACTCTAAATCAAACACGGTTTGTGCTAGCTCTTTGAAACTTGGCACAATAATGTAGTTCCAAGTTCTATCGCTATGGTTGATGTCCCATTGAAGTAGCCACAAGCAGAGACTGACGAGAATCACTTCCATTGAAAGGGGTTGCCAAGCTTCCAAAAAACTACGAGTTTCCTGAAATCTCAGAAAACATTTTTTCACCCAATCTTGATGATACTGGCAGGTAATGATCAGTACACCAATCCCACTTGGCTCACCAAATTTCGTTCTTCTAGGTTAAACCGTTCGTTTGCAGTAACCGTTTTCATGTTTAGGTTTCACTCTGTTTTCTCCTATATGGATACACGTAGTTGGAACTCTAAATCAAACACGGTTTGTGCTAGATCTTTGAAACTTGGCACAATAATGTAGTTCCAAGTTCTATCGCAATGGTTGGTGTCCAATCGAAGTAGCCCCAAGCAGAGACTGACGAGAATCACTTTCATTGAAAGGGGTTGCCAAGCTTCCAAAAAACTACGAGTTTCCTGAAATCTCAGCAAACATTTTTTCACCCAATCTTGATGATACTGGCAGGTAATGATCAGTACACCAATCCCACTTGGCTCACCAAATTTCGTTCTTCTAGGTTAAACCGTTGCTTTGCAGTAACCGTTTTCATGTTTAGGTTTCACTCGGTTTTCTCCTATATGCATACAAGTAGTTGGAACTCTAAATCAAACACGGTTTGTGCTAGCTCTTTGAAACTTGGCCCAATAATGTAGTTCCAAGTTCTATCGCTATGGTTGGTGTCCCATTGAAGTAGCCCCAAGCAGAGACTGAGGAGAATCACTTTCATTGAAAGGGGTTGCCAAGCTTCCAAAAAACTACGAGTTTCAGGAAATCTCAGCAAACATTTTTTCACCCAATCTTGATGATACTGGCAGGTAATGATCAGTACACCAATCCTACTTGGCTCACCAAATTTCGTTCTTCTAGGTTAAACCGTTCCTTTGCAGGAACCGTTTTCATGTTTAGGTTTCACTCTGTTTTCTCCTATATGGATACATGTAGTTGGAACTCTAAATCAAACACGGTTTGTGCTAGTTCTTTGAAACTTGGCACAATAATGTAGTTCCAAGTACTATCACTATGGTTGGTGTCCTATTGAAGTAGCCCCAAGCAGATACTGACGAGAATCACTTTCATTGAAAGGGGTTGCCAAGCTTCCAAAAAAACTACGAGTTTCCTGAAATCTCAGGAAACATTTTTTCACCCAATCATGATGATACTGGCAGGTAATGATCAGTACACCAATCCCACTTGGCTCACCAAATTTCGTTCTTCTAGGTTAAACCGTTCCTTGCAGGAACCGTTTTCATGTTTAGGTTTCACTCGGTTTTCTCCTATATGGATACAAGTAGTTGGAACTCTAAATCAAACACGGTTTGTGCTAGCTCTTTGAAACTTGGCACAATAATGTAGTTCCAAGGTCTATAGCTATGGTTGGTGTCCCATTGAAGTAGCCCCAAGCAGAGACTGACGAGAATCACTTTCATTGAAAGGGGTTGCCAAGCTTCCAAAAAACTACGAGTTTCCGGAAATCTCAGCAAACATTTTTTCACCCAATCTTGATGATACTGGCAGGTAATGATCAGTAAACCAATCCCACTTGGCTCACCAAATTTCGTTCTTCTAGGTTAAACCGTTCCTTTGCAGGAACCGTTTTCATGTTTAGGTTTCACTCTGTTTTCTCCTATATGGATACACGTAGTTGGAACTCTAAATCAAACACGGTTTGTGCTAGATCTTTGAAACATGGCACAATAATGTAGTTCCAAGTTCTATCGCTATGGTTGGTGTCCAATCGAAACAGCCCCAAGCAGAGACTGACCAGAATCACTTTCATTGAAAGGGGTTGCCAAGCTTCCAAAAAACTACGAGTTTCCTGAAATCTCAGCAAACATTTTTTCACCCAATCTTGATGATACTGGCAAGTAATGATCAGTACACCAATCCCACTTGGCTCACCAAATTTCGTTCTTCTAGGTTAAACCGTTCCTTTGCAGTAACCGTTTTCATGTTTAGGTTTCACTCTGTTTTCTCCTATATGGATACATGTAGTTGGAACTCTAAATCAAACACGGTTTGTGCTAGCTCTTTGAAACTTGGCCCAATAATATAGTTCCAAGTTCTATCGCTATGGTTGGTGTCCCATTGAAGTAGCCCCAAGCAGAGACTGAGGTGAATCACTTTCATTGAAAGGGGTTGCCAAGCTTCCAAAAAACTATGAGTTTCAGGAAATCTCAGCAAACATTTTTTCACCCAATCTTGATGATACTGGCAGGTAATGATCAGTACACCAATCCCACTTGGCTCACCAAATTTCGTTCTTCTAGGTTAAACCGTTCCTTTGCAGGAACCGTTTTCATGTTTAGGTTTCACTCTGTTTTCTCCTGTATGGATACATGTAGTTGGAACTCTAAATCAAACACGGTTTGTGCTAGCTCTTTGAAACTTGGCACAATAATGTAGTTCCAAGTTCTATCACTATGGTTGGTGTCCTATTGAAGTAGCCCCAAGCAGATACTGACGAGAATCACTTTCATTGAAAGGGGTTGCCAAGCTTCCAAAAAAACTACGAGTTTCCTGAAATCTCAGGAAACATTTTTTCACCCAATCATGATGATACTGGCAGGTAATGATCAGTACACCAATCCCACTTGGCTCACCAAATTTCGTTCTTCTAGGTTAAAACCGTTCCTTTGCAGGAACCGTTTTCATGTTTAGGTTTCACTCGGTTTTCTCCTATATGGATACAAGTAGTTGGAACTCTAAATCAAACACGGTTTGTGCTAGCTCTTTGAAACTTGGCACAATAATGTAGTTCCAAGGTCTATAGCTATGGTTGGTGTCCCATTGAAGTAGCCCCAAGCAGAGACTGACGAGAATCACTTTCATTGAAAGGGGTTGCCAAGCTTCCAAAAAACTACGAGTTTCCTGAAATCTCAGCAAACATTTTTTCACCCAGTCTTGATGATACTGGCAGGTAATGATCAGTACACCAATCCCACTTGGCTCACCAAATTTCGTTCTTCTAGGATAACCGTTCCTTTGCAGTAACCGTTTCATGTTTAGGTTTCACTCTGTTTTCTCCTGTATGGATACACGTAGTTGGAACTCTAAATCAAACACGGTTTGTGCTAGATCTTTGAAACTTGGCACAATAATGTAGTTCCAATTTCTATCGCTATGGTTGGTGTCCAATCGAAACAGCCCCAAGCAGAGACTGACCAGAATCACTTTCATTGAAAGGGGTTGCCAAGCTTCCAAAAACTACGAGTTTCCTGAAATCTCAGCAAACATTTTTTCACCCAATCTTGATGATACTGGCAAGTAATGATCAGTACACCAATCCCACTTGGCTCACCAAATTTCGTTCTTCTAGGTTAAACCGTACCTTTGCAGTAACCGTTTTCATGTTTAGGTTTCACTCTGTTTTCTCCTATATGGATACACGTAGTTGGAACTCTAAATCAAACACGGTTTGTGCTAGATCTTTGAAACTTGGCACAATAATGTAGTTCCAAGTTCTATCGCTATGGTTGGTGTCCAATCGAAGTAGCCCCAAGCAGAGACTGACGAGAATCACTTTCATTGAAAGGGGTTGCCAAGCTTCCAAAAAACTACGAGTTTCCTGAAATCTCAGCAAACATTTTTTCACCCAATCCTGATGATACTGGCAGGTAATGATCAGTACACCAATCCCACTTGGCTCACAAAATTTCTTTCTTCTAGGTTAAACCGTTCCTTTGCAGTAACCGTTTTCATGTTTAGGTTTCACTCTGTTTTCTCCTATATGGATACATGTAGTTGGAACTCTAAATCAAACACGGTTTGTGCTAGCTCTTTGAAACTTGGCCCAATAATGTAGTTCCAAGTTCTATAGCTATGGTTGGTGTCCCAGTGAAGTAGCCCCAAGCAGAGACTGAGGAGAATCACTTTCATTGAAAGGGGTTGCCAAGCTTCCAAAAAACTACGAGTTTCCGGAAATCTCAGCAAACATTTTTTCACCCAATCTTGATGATACTGGCAGGTAATGATAAGTACACCAATCCCACTTGGCTCACCAAATTTCGTTCTTCTAGGTTAAACCGTTCCTTTGCAGTAACCGTTTTCATGTTTAGGTTTCACTCTGTTTTCTCCTATATGGATACACGTAGTTGGAACTCTAAATCAAACACGGTTTGTGCTAGATCTTTGAAACTTGGCACAATAATGTAGTTCCAAGTTCTATCGCTATGGTTGGTGTCCAATCGAAGAAGCCCCAAGCAGAGACTGACGAGAATCACTTTCATTGAAAGGGGTTGCCAAGCTTCCAAAAAACTACGAGTTTCCTGAAATCTCAGCAAACATTTTTTCACCCAATCTTGATTATACTGGCAGGTAATGATCAGTACACCAATCCCACTTGGCTCACCAAATTACGTTCTTCTAGGTTAAACCGTTCCTTTGCAGTAACCATTTTCATGTTTAGGTTTCACTCGGTTTTCTCCTATATGGATACAAGTAGTTGGAACTCTAAATCAAACACGGTTTGTGCTAGCTCTTTGAAACTTGGCCCAATAATGCAGTTCCAAGTTCTATCGCTATTGTTTGTGTCCTATTGCAGTAGCCCCAAGCAGAGACTGACGAGAATCACTTTCATTGAAAGGGGTTGCCAAGCTTCCAAAAAAACTACGAGTTTCCTGAAATCTCAGCAAACATTTTTTCACCCAATCCTGATGATACTGGCAGGTAATGATCAGTACACCAATCCCACTTGGCTCACCAAATTTCGTTCTTCTAGGTTAAACCGTTCCTTTGCAGTAACCGTTTTCATGTTTAGGTTTCACTTTGTTTTCTCCTATATGGATACATGTAGTTGGAACTCTAAATCAAACACGGTTTGTGCTAGCTCTTTGAAACTTGGCACAATAATATAGTTCCATGTTCTATCGCTATGGTTGGTGTCCTATTGAAGTAGCCATAAGCAGAGACTGACGAGAATCACTTTCATTGAAAGGGGTTGCCAAGCTTCCAAAAAACTATGAGTTTCCTGAAATCTCAGCAAACATTTTTTCACCCAATCTTGATGATACTGGCAGGTAATGATCAGTACACCAATCCCGCTTGGCTCACCAAATTTCTTTCTTCTAGGTTAAAGCGTTCCTTTGCAGTAACCGTTTTCATGTTTAGGTTTCACTCTGTTTTCTCCTATAGGGATACATGTAGTTGGAACTCTAAATCAAACACGGTTTGTGCTAGCTCTTTGAAACTTGGCACAATAATGTAGCTCCAAGTTCTATCGCTACGGTTGGTGTCCTATTGAAGTAGCCATAAGCAGAGACTGACGAGAATCACTTTCATTGAAAGGGGTTGCCAAGCTTCCAAAAAACTACGAGTTTCCTGAAATCTCAGCAAACATTTTTTTCACCCAATCTTGATGATACTGGCAGGTAATGATCAGTACACCAATCCCGCTTGGCTCACCAAATTCGTTCTTCTAGGTTAAACCGTTCCTTTGCAGTAACCGTTTTCATGTTTAGGTTTCACTCTGTTTTCTCCTATAGGGATACATGTACTTGGAACTCTAAATCAAACACGGTTTGTGCTAGCTCTTTTAAACTTGGCACAATAATGTAGTTCCAAGTTCTATCGCTAAGGTTTGTGTCCCATTGAAGTAGCCCCAAGCAGAGACTGACGAGAATCACTTTCATTGAACGGGGTTGCCAAGCTTCCAAAAAACTACGAGTTTCCTGAAATCTCAGAAAACATTTTTTCACCCAATCTTGATCATACTGGCCGGTAATGAACAGTACACCAATCCCACTTGGCTCAACAAATTTCGTTCTTCTAGGTTAAACCGTTCCATTGCAGGAACCGTTTTCATGTTTAGGTTTCACTCTGTTTTCTCTTATATGGATACATGTAGTTGGAACTCTAAATCAAACACGGTTTGTGCTAGCTCTTTGAAACTTGGCCCAATAATGTAGTTCCAAGTTCTAACGCTATGGTTGGTGTCCCATTGAAGTAGCCCCAAGCAGAGACTGACGAGAATCACTTTCATTGAAAGGGGTTGCCAATCTTCCAAAAAACTACGAGTTTCCGGAAATCTCAGCAAACATTTTTTCACCCAATCTTGATGATACTGGCAGGTAATGATCAGTAAACCAATCCCACTTGGCTCACCAAATTTCGTTCTTCTAGGTTAAACCGTTCCTTTGCAGGAACCGTTTTCATGTTTAGGTTTCACTCTGTTTTCTCCTATATGGATACACGTAGTTGGAACTCTAAATCAAACACGGTTTGTGCTAGATCTTTGAAACTTGGCACAATAATGTAGTTCCAATTTCTATCGCTATGGTTGGTGTCCAATCGAAACAGCCCCAAGCAGAGACTGACCAGAATCACTTTCATTGAAAGGGGTTGCCAAGCTTCCAAAAAACTACGAGTTTCCTGAAATCTCAGCAAACATTTTTTCACCCAATCTTGATGATACTGGCAAGTAATGATCAGTACACCAATCCCACTTGGCTCACCAAATTTCGTTCTTCTAGGTTAAACCGTACCTTTGCAGTAACCGTTTTCATGTTTAGGTTTCACTCTGTTTTCTCCTATATGGATACACGTAGTTGGAACTCTAAATCAAACACGGTTTGTGCTAGATCTTTGAAACTTGGCACAATAATGTAGTTCCAAGTTCTATCGCTATGGTTGGTGTCCAATCGAAGTAGCCCCAAGCAGAGACTGACGAGAATCACTTTCATTGAAAGGGGTTGCCAAGCTTCCAAAAAACTACGAGTTTCCTGAAATCTCAGCAAACATTTTTTCACCCAATCCTGATGATACTGGCAGGTAATGATCAGTACACCAATCCCACTTGGCTCACAAAATTTCTTTCTTCTAGGTTAAACCGTTCCTTTGCAGTAACCGTTTTCATGTTTAGGTTTCACTCTGTTTTCTCCTATATGGATACATGTAGTTGGAACTCTAAATCAAACACGGTTTGTGCTAGCTCTTTGAAACTTGGCCCAATAATGTAGTTCCAAGTTCTATAGCTATGGTTGGTGTCCCAGTGAAGTAGCCCCAAGCAGAGACTGAGGAGAATCACTTTCATTGAAAGGGGTTGCCAAGCTTCCAAAAAACTACGAGTTTCCGGAAATCTCAGCAAACATTTTTTCACCCAATCTTGATGATACTGGCAGGTAATGATAAGTACACCAATCCCACTTGGCTCACCAAATTTCGTTCTTCTAGGTTAAACCGTTCCTTTGCAGTAACCGTTTTCATGTTTAGGTTTCACTCTGTTTTCTCCTATATGGATACACGTAGTTGGAACTCTAAATCAAACACGGTTTGTGCTAGATCTTTGAAACTTGGCACAATAATGTAGTTCCAAGTTCTATCGCTATGGTTGGTGTCCAATCGAAGAAGCCCCAAGCAGAGACTGACGAGAATCACTTTCATTGAAAGGGGTTGCCAAGCTTCCAAAAAACTACGAGTTTCCTGAAATCTCAGCAAACATTTTTTCACCCAATCTTGATTATACTGGCAGGTAATGATCAGTACACCAATCCCACTTGGCTCACCAAATTACGTTCTTCTAGGTTAAACCGTTCCTTTGCAGTAACCATTTTCATGTTTAGGTTTCACTCGGTTTTCTCCTATATGGATACAAGTAGTTGGAACTCTAAATCAAACACGGTTTGTGCTAGCTCTTTGAAACTTGGCCCAATAATGCAGTTCCAAGTTCTATCGCTATTGTTTGTGTCCTATTGCAGTAGCCCCAAGCAGAGACTGACGAGAATCACTTTCATTGAAAGGGGTTGCCAAGCTTCCAAAAAACTACGAGTTTCCTGAAATCTCAGCAAACATTTTTTCACCCAATCCTGATGATACTGGCAGGTAATGATCAGTACACCAATCCCACTTGGCTCACCAAATTTCGTTCTTCTAGGTTAAACCGTTCCTTTGCAGTAACCGTTTTCATGTTTAGGTTTCACTTTGTTTTCTCCTATATGGATACATGTAGTTGGAACTCTAAATCAAACACGGTTTGTGCTAGCTCTTTGAAACTTGGCACAATAATATAGTTCCATGTTCTATCGCTATGGTTGGTGTCCTATTGAAGTAGCCATAAGCAGAGACTGACGAGAATCACTTTCATTGAAAGGGGTTGCCAAGCTTCCAAAAAACTATGAGTTTCCTGAAATCTCAGCAAACATTTTTTCACCCAATCTTGATGATACTGGCAGGTAATGATCAGTACACCAATCCTGATTGGCTCACCAAATTTCGTTCTTCTAGGTTAAACCGTTCCTTTGCAGTAACCGTTTTAATGTTTAGGTTTCACTCTGTTTTCTCCTATAGGGATACATGTACTTGGAACTCTAAATCAAACACGGTTTGTGCTAGCTCTTTTAAACTTGGCACAATAATGTAGCTCCAAGTTCTATCGCTACGGTTGGTGTCCTATTGAAGTAGCCATAAGCAGAGACTGACGAGAATCACTTTCATTGAAAGGGGTTGCCAAGCTTCCAAAAAACTACGAGTTTCCTGAAATCTCAGCAAACATTTTTTCACCCAATCTTGATGATACTGGCAGGTAATGATCAGTACACCAATCCCGCTTGGCTCACCAAATTTCGTTCTTCTAGGTTAAACCGTTCCTTTGCAGTAACCGTTTTCATGTTTAGGTTTCACTCTGTTTTCTCCTATAGGGATACATGTACTTGGAACTCTAAATCAAACACGGTTTGTGCTAGCTCTTTTAAACTTGGCACAATAATGTAGTTCCAAGTTCTATCGCTAAGGTTTGTGTCCCATTGAAGTAGCCCCAAGCAGAGACTGACGAGAATCACTTTCATTGAACGGGGTTGCCAAGCTTCCAAAAAACTACGAGTTTCCTGAAATCTCAGAAAACATTTTTTCACCCAATCTTGATCATACTGGCCGGTAATGAACAGTACACCAATCCCACTTGGCTCAACAAATTTCGTTCTTCTAGGTTAAACCGTTCCTTTGCAGGAACCGTTTTCATGTTTAGGTTTCACTCTGTTTTCTCTTATATGGATACATGTAGTTGGAACTCTAATTCAAACACGGTTTGTGCTAGCTCATTGAAACTTGGCACAATAATGTAGTTCCAAGTTCTATCGCTATGGTTGGTGTCCCATTGAAGTAGCCCCAAGCAGAGACTAACGAGAATCACTTTCATTGAAAGGGGTTGCCAAGCTTCCAAAAAACTACGAGTTTCCGGAAATCTCAGCAAACATTTTTTCACCCAATCTTGATGATACTGGCAGGTAATGATCAGTACACCAATCCCACTTGGCTCACCAAATTTCGTTCTTCTAGGTTAAACCGTTCCTTTGCAGTAACCGTTTTCATGTTTAGGTTTCACTCTGTTTTCTCCTATATGGATACACGTAGTTGGAACTCTAAATCAAACACGGTTTGTGCTAGATCTTTGAAACTTGGCACAATAATGTAGTTCCAAGTTCTATCGCTATGATTGGTGTCCATTCGAAGTAGCCCCAAGCAGAGACTGACCAGAATCACTTTCATTGAAAGGGGTTGCCAAGCTTCCAAAAAACTACGAGTTTCCTGAAATCTCAGCAAACATTTTTTCACCCAATCTTGATGATACTGGCAGGTAATGATCAGTACACCAATCCCACTTGGCTCACCAAATTTCTTTCTTCTAGGTTAAACCGTTGCTTTGCAGTAACCGTTTTCATGTTTAGGTTTCACTCTGTTTTCTCCTATATGGATACATGTAGTTGGAACTCTAAATCAAACACGGTTTGTGCTAGCTCTTTGAAACTTGGCCCAATAATGTAGTTCCAAGTTCTATCGCTATGGTTGGTGTCCCATTGAAGTAGCCCCAAGCAGAGACTGAGGAGAATCACTTTCATTGAAAGGGGTTGCCAAGCTTCCAAAAAACTACGAGTTTCCGGAAATCTCAGCAAACATTTTTTCACCCAATCTTGATGATACTGGCAGGTAATGATCAGTACACCAATCCCACTTGGCTCAACAAATTTCGTTCTTCTAGGTTGAACCGTTCCTTTGCAGTAACCGTTTTCATGTTTAGGTTTCACTCTGTTTTCTCCTATATGGATACACGTAGTTGGAACTCTAAATCAAACACGGTTTGTGCTAGATCTTTGAAACTTGGAACAATAATGTAGTTCCAAGTTCTATCGCTATGGTTGGTGTCCAATCGAAGAAGCCCCAAGCAGAGACTGACGAGAATCACTTTCATTGAAAGGGGTTGCCAAGCTTCCAAAAAACTATGAGTTTCCTGAAATCTCAGCAAACATTTTTTCACCCAATCTTGATTATACTGGCAGGTAATGATCAGTACACCAGTCCCACTTGGCTCACCAAATTTCGTTCTTCAAGGTTAAACCGTTCCTTTGCAGTAACCATTTTCATGTTCAGGTTTCACTCGGTTTTCTCCTATATGGATACAAGTAGTTGGAACTCCAAATCAAACACGGTTTGTGCTAGCTCTTTGAAACTTGGCCCAATAATGTAGTTCCAAGTTCTATCGCTATGGTTGGTGTCCCATTGAAGTAGCCCCAAGCAGAGACTGAGGAGAATCACTTTCATTGAAAGTTGTTGCCAAGCTTCCAAAAAACTACGAGTTTCCTGATATCTCAGCAAACATTTTTTCACCCAATCTTGATGATACTGGCAGGTAATGATCAGTACAACAATCACACTTGGCTCACCAAATTTCGTTCTTCTAGGTTAAACCGTTCGTTTGCAGTAACCGTTTTCATGTTTAGGTTTCACTCGGTTTTCTCCTATATGGATACAAGTAGTTGGAACTCTAAATCAAACACGGTTTGTGCTAGATCTTTGAAACTTGGCACAATAATGTAGTTCCAAGTTCTATCGCTATGATTGGTGTCCTATTGAAGTAGCCCCAAGCAGAGACTGACGAGAATCACTTTCATTGAAAGGGGTTGCCAAGCTTCCAAAAAACTACGAGTTTCCTGAAATCTCAGCAAACATTTTTTCACCCAATCTTGATGATACTGGCAGGTAATGATCAGTACACCAATCCCACTTGGCTCACCAAATTTCGTTCTTCTAGGTTAAACCGTTCCTTTGCAGTAACCGTTTTCATGTTTAGGTTTCACTCTGTTTTCTCCTATATGGATACATGTAGTTGGAACTCTAAATCAAACACGGTTTGTGCTAGCTCTTTGAAACTTGGCACAATAATGTAGTTCCAAGTTCTATCGCTATGGTTGATGTCCCATTGAAGTAGCCACAAGCAGAGACTGACGAGAATCACTTCCATTGAAAGGGGTTGCCAAGCTTCCAAAAAACTACGAGTTTCCTGAAATCTCAGAAAACATTTTTTCACCCAATCTTGATGATACTGGCAGGTAATGATCAGTACACCAATCCCACTTGGCTCACCAAATTTCGTTCTTCTAGGTTAAACCGTTCCTTTGCAGTAACCGTTTTCATGTTTAGGTTTCACTCTGTTTTCTCCTATGTGCATACAAGTAGTTGGAACTCTAAATCAAACACGGTTTGTGCTAGCTCTTTGAAACTTGGCCCAATAATGTAGTTCCAAGTTCTATCGCTATTGTTGGTGTCCCATTGAAGTAGCCCCAAGCAGAGACTGACGAGAATCTCTTTCATTGAAAGGGGTTGCCAAGCTTCCAAAAAACTACGAGTTTCCTGAAATCTCAGCAAACATTTTTTCACCCAATCTTGATGATACTGGCAGGTAATGATCAGTACACCAATCCCACTTGGCTCACCAAATTTCGTTCTTCTAGGTTAAACCGTTCCTTTGCAGTAACCGTTTTCATGTTTAGGTTTCACTCTGTTTTCTCCCAAACGGATACATGTAGTTGGAACTCTAAATCAAACACGGTTTGTGCTAGCTCTTTGAAACTTGGCACAATAATGTAGTTCCAAGTTCTATTGCTATGGTTGATGTCCCATTGAAGTAGCCACAAGCAGAGACTGACGAGAATCACTTCCATTGAAAGGGGTTGCCAAGCTTCCAAAAAACTACGAGTTTCCTGAAATCTCAGAAAACATTTTTTCACCCAATCTTGATGATACTTGCAGGTAATGATCAGTACACCAATCCCACTTGGCTCACCAAATTTCGTTCTTCTAGGTTAAACCGTTCCTTTGCAGTAACCGTTTTCATGTTTAGGTTTCACTCTGTTTTCTCCTATATGGATACACGTAGTTGGAACTCTAAATCAAACACGGTTTGTGCTAGATCTTTGAAACTTGGCACAATAATGTAGTTCCAAGTTCTATCGCTATGGTTGGTGTCCAATCGAAGTAGCCCCAAGCAGAGACTGACGAGAATCACTTTCATTGAAAGGGGTTGCCAAGCTTCCAAAAAACTACGAGTTTCCTGAAATCTCAGCAAACATTTTTTCACCCAATCTTGATGATACTGGCAGGTAATGATCAGTACACCAATCCCACTTGGCTCACCAAATTTCGTTCTTCTAGGTTAAACCGTTGCTTTGCAGTAACCGTTTTCATGTTTAGGTTTCACTCGGTTTTCTCCTATATGCATACAAGTAGTTGGAACTCTAAATCAAACACGGTTTGTGCTAGCTCTTTGAAACTTGGCCCAATAATGTAGTTCCAAGTTCTATCGCTATGGTTGGTGTCCCATTGAAGTAGCCCCAAGCAGAGACTGAGGAGAATCACTTTCATTGAAAGGGGTTGCCAAGCTTCCAAAAAACTACGAGTTTCAGGAAATCTCAGCAAACATTTTTTCACCCAATCTTGATGATACTGGCAGGTAATGATCAGTACACCAATCCCACTTGGCTCACCAAATTTCGTTCTTCTAGGTTAAACCGTTCCTTTGCAGGAACCGTTTTCATGTTTAGGTTTCACTCTGTTTTGTCCTATATGGATACATGTAGTTGGAACTCTAAATCAAACACGGTTTGTGCTAGCTCTTTGAAACTTGGCACAATAATGTAGTTCCAAGTTCTATCACTATGGTTGGTGTCCTATTGAAGTAGCCCCAAGCAGATACTGACGAGAATCACTTTCATTGAAAGGGGTTGCCAAGCTTCCAAAAAAACTACGAGTTTCCTGAAATCTCAGGAAACATTTTTTAACCCAATCTTGATGATACTGGCAGGTAATGATCAGTACACCAATCCCACTTGGCTCACCAAATTTCGTTCTTCTAGGTTAAACCGTTCCTTTGCAGGAACCGTTTTCATGTTTAGGTTTCACTCTGTTTTCTCCTATATGGATACATGTAGTTGGAACTCTAAATCAAACACGGTTTGTGCTAGCTCTTTGAAACTTGGCACAATAATGTAGTTCCAAGTTCTATCGCTATGGTTGGTGTCCCATTGAAGTAGCCCCAAGCAGAGACTGAGGAGAATCACTTTCATTGAAAGGTGTTGCCAAGTTTTCAAAAAACTACGAGTTTCCGGAAATCTCAGCAAACATTTTTTCACCCAATCTTGATGATACTGGCAGGTAATGATCAGTACACCAATCCCACTTGGCTCACCAAATTTCGTTCTTCTAGGTTAAACCGTTCCTTTGCAGTAACCGTTTTCATGTTTAGGTTTCACTCGGTTTTCTCCTATATGGATACACGTAGTTGGAACTCTAAATCAAACACGGTTTGTGCTAGATCTTTGAAACTTGGCACAATAATGTAGTTCCAAGTTCTATCGCTATGGTTGGTGTCCAATCGAAGAAGCCCCAAGCAGAGACTGAAGAGAATCACTTTCATTGAAAGGGGTTGCCAAGCTTCCAAAAAACTATGAGTTTCCTGAAATCTCAGCAAACATTTTTTCACCCAATCTTGATTATATTGGCAGGTAATGATCAGTACACCAGTCCCACTTGGCTCACCAAATTTCGTTCTTCAAGGTTAAACCGTTCCTTTGCAGTAACCATTTTCATGTTCAGGTTTCACTCGGTTTTCTCCTATATGGATACAAGTAGTTGGAACTCCAAATCAAACACGGTTTGTGCTAGCTCTTTGAAACTTGGCCCAATAATGTAGTTCCAAGTTCTATCGCTATGGTTGGTGTCCCATTGAAGTAGCCCCAAGCAGAGACTGAGGAGAATCACTTTCATTGAAAGGGGTTGCCAAGCTTCCAAAAAACTACGAGTTTCCTGATATCTCAGCAAACATTTTTTCACCCAATCTTGATGATACTGGCAGGTAATGATCAGTACACCAATCCCACTTGGCTCACCAAATTTCGTTCTTCTAGGTTAAACCGTTCGTTTGCAGTAACCGTTTTCATGTTTAGGTTTCACTCGGTTTTCTCCTATATGGATACAAGTAGTTGGAACTCTAAATCAAACACGGTTTGTGCTAGATCTTTGAAACTTGGCACAATAATGTAGTTCCAAGTTCTATCGCTATGTTTGGTGTCCTATTGAAGTAGCCCCAAGCAGAGACTGACGAGAATCACTTTCATTGAAAGGGGTTGCCAAGCTTCCAAAAAACTACGAGTTTCCTGAAATCTCTGCAAACATTTTTTCACCCAATCTTGATGATACTGGCAGGTAATGATCAGTACACCAATCCCACTTGGCTCACCAAATTTCGTTCTTCTAGGTTAAACCGTTCCTTTGCAGTAACCGTTTTCATGTTTAGGTTTCACTCTGTTTTCTCCCAAACGGATACATGTAGTTGGAACTCTAAATCAAACACGGTTTGTGCTAGCTCTTTGAAACTTGGCACAATAATGTAGTTCCAAGTTCTATTACTATGGTTGATGTCCCATTGAAGTAGCCACAAGCAGAGACTGACGAGAATCACTTCCATTGAAAGGGGTTGCCAAGCTTCCAAAAAACTACGAGTTTCCTGAAATCTCAGAAAACATTTTTTCACCCAATCTTGATGATACTGGCAGGTAATGATCAGTACACCAATCCCACTTGGCTCACCAAATTTCGTTCTTCTAGGTTAAACCGTTGCTTTGCAGTAACCGTTTTCATGTTTAGGTTTCACTCGGTTTTCTCCTATATGCATACAAGTAGTTGGAACTCTAAATCAAACACGGTTTGTGCTAGCTCTTTGAAACTTGGCCCAATAATGTAGTTCCAAGTTCTATCGCTATGGTTGGTGTCCCATTGAAGTAGCCCCAAGCAGAGACTGAGGAGAATCACTTTCATTGAAAGGGGTTGCCAAGCTTCCAAAAAACTACGAGTTTCCTGAAATCTCAGCAAACATTTTTTCACCCAATCTTGATGATACTGGCAGGTAATGATCAGTACACCAATCCCACTTGGCTCACCAAATTTCGTTCTTCTAGGTTAAACCGTTGCTTTGCAGTAACCGTTTTCATGTTTAGGTTTCACTCGGTTTTCTCCTATATGCATACAAGTAGTTGGAACTCTAAATCAAACACGGTTTGTGCTAGCTCTTTGAAACTTGGCCCAATAATGTAGTTCCAAGTTCTATCCGCTATGGTTGGTGTCCCATTGAAGTAGCCCCAAGCAGAGACTGAGGAGAATCACTTTCATTGAAAGGGGTTGCCAAGCTTCCAAAAAAACTACGAGTTTCCTGAAATCTCAGGAAACATTTTTTCACCCAATCTTGATGATACTGGCAGGTAATGATCAGTACACCAATCCCACTTGGCTCACCAAATTTCGTTCTTCTAGGTTAAACCGTTCCTTTGCAGGAACCGTTTTCATGTTTAGGTTTCACTCTGTTTTCTCCTATATGGATACATGTAGTTGGAACTCTAAATCAAACACGGTTTGTGCTAGCTCTTTGAAACTTGGCACAATAATGTAGTTCCAAGTTCTATCGCTATGGTTGGTGTCCCATTGAAGTAGCCCCAAGCAGAGACTGAGGAGAATCACTTTCATTGAAAGGTGTTGCCAAGTTTCCAAAAAACTACGAGTTTCCGGAAATCTCAGCAAACATTTTTTCACCCAATCTTGATGATACTGGCAGGTAATGATCAGTACACCAATCCCACTTGGCTCACCAAATTTCGTTCTTCTAGGTTAAACCGTTCGTTTGCAGTAACCGTTTTCATGTTTAGGTTTCACTCGGTTTTCTCCTATATGGATACACGTAGTTGGAACTCTAAATCAAACACGGTTTGTGCTAGATCTTTGAAACTTGGCACAATAATGTAGTTCCAAGTTCTATCGCTATGGTTGGTGTCCAATCGAAGTAGCCCCAAGCAGAGACTGACGAGAATCACTTTCATTGAAAGGGGTTGCCAAGCTTACAAAAAACTACGAGTTTCCTGAAATCTCAGCAAACATTTTTTCACCCAAACTTGATGATACTGGCAGGTACTGATCAGTACACCAATCCCACTTGGCTCACCAAATTACGTTCTTCTAGGTTAAACCGTTCCTTTGCAGTAACCGTTTTCATGTTTAGGTTTCACTCGGTTTTCTCCTATATGGATACAAGTAGTTGGAACTCTAAATCAAACACGGTTTGTGCTAGCTCTTTGAAACTTGGCCCAATAATGTAGTTCCAAGTTCTATCGCTATGGTTGGTGTCCCATTGAAGTAGCCCCAAGCAGAGACTGAGGAGAATCACTTTCATTGAAAGGGGTTGCCAAGCTTCCAAAAAACTACGAGTTTCAGGAAATCTCAGCAAACATTTTTTCACCCAATCTTGATGATACTGGCAGGTAATGATCAGTACACCAATCCCACTTGGCTCACCAAATTTCGTTCTTCTAGGTTAAACCGTTCCTTTGCAGGAACCGTTTTCATGTTTAGGTTTAACTCTGTTTTGTCCTATATGGATACATGTAGTTGGAACTCTAAATCAAACACGGTTTGTGCTAGCTCTTTGAAACTTGGCACAATAATGTAGTTCCAAGTTCTATCGCTATGGTTGGTGTCCTATTGAAGTAGCCCCAAGCAGATACTGACGAGAATCACTTTCATTGAAAGGGGTTGCCAAGCTTCCAAAAAACTACGAGTTTCCTGAAATCTCAGCAAACATTTTTTTCACCCAATCTTGATGATACTGGCAGGTAATGATCAGTACACCAATCCCACTTGGCTCACCAAATTTCGTTCTTCTAGGTTAAACCGTTCCTTTGCAGTAACCGTTTTCATGTTTAGGTTTCACTCTGTTTTCTCCTATATGGATACATGTAGTTGGAACTCTAAAGCAAACACGGTTTGTGCTAGCTCTTTGAAACTTGGCACAATAATGCAGTTCCAAGTTCTATCGCTATGGTTGGTGTCCTATTGAAGTAGCCATAAGCAGAGACTGACGAGAATCACTTTCATTGAAAGGGGTTGCCAAGCTTCCAAAATACTATGAGTTTCCTGAAATCTCAGCAAACATTTTTTCACCCAATCTTGATGGTACTGGCAGGTAATGATCAGTACACCAATCCCGCTTGGCTCACCAAATTTCGTTCTTCTAGGTTAAACCGTTCCTTTGCAGGAACCGTTTTAATGTTTAGGTTTCACTCTGTTTTCTCCTGTAGGGATACATGTACTTGGAACTCTAAATCAAACACGGTTTGTGCTAGCTCTTTTAAACTTGGCACAATAATGTAGTTCCAAGTTCTATCGCTATGGTTTGTGTCCTATTGAAGTAGCCCCAAGCAGAGACTGACGAGAATCACTTTCATTGAAAGGGGTTGCCAAGCTTCCAAAAAACTACGAGTTTCCTGAAATCTCAGCAAACATTTTTTCACCCAATCTTGATGATACTGGCAGGTAATGATCAGTACACCAATCCCACTTGGCTCACCAAATTTCGTTCTTCTAGGTTAAACCGTTCGTTTGCAGTAACGGTTTTCATGTTTAGGTTTCACTCTGTTTTCTCCTATATGGATACAAGTAGTTGGAACTCTAAATCAAACACGGTTTGTGCTAGCTCTTTGAAACTTGGCAAAATAATGTAGTTCCAAGTTCTATCGCTATGATTGGTGTCCTATTGAAGTAGCCCCAAGCAGAGACTGAAGAGAATCACTTTCATTGAAAGGGGTTGCCAAGCTTCCAAAAAACTACGAGTTTCCTGAAATCTCAGCAAACATTTTTTCACCCAATCTTGATGATACTGGCAGGTAATGATCAGTACACCAATCCCACTTGGCTCGCCAAATTTCGTTCTTCTAGGTTAAACCGTTCCTTTGCAGTAACCGTTTTCATGTTTAGGTTTCACTCTGTTTTCTCCTATATGGATACATGTAGTTGGAACTCTAAATCAAACACGGTTTGTGCTAGCTCTTTGAAACTTGGCCCAATAATGTAGTTCCAAGTTCTATCGCTATTGTTGGTGTCCCATTGAAGTAGCCCCAAGCAGAGACTGAGGAGAATCACTTTCATTGAAAGGGGTTGCCAAGCTTCCAAAAAACTACGAGTTTCAGGAAATCTCAGCAAACATTTTTTCACCCAATCTTGATGATACTGGCAGGTAATGATCAGTACACCAATCCCACTTGGCTCACCAAATTACGTTCTTCTAGGTTAAACCGTTCCTTTGCAGGAACCGTTTTCATGTTTAGGTTTCACTCTGTTTTGTCCTATATGGATACATGTAGTTGGAACTCTAAATCAAACACGGTTTGTGCTAGCTCTTTGAAACTTGGCACAATAATGTAGTTCCAAGTTCTATCGCTATGGTTGTAGTCCTATTGAAGTAGCCCCAAGCAGATACTGACGAGAATCACTTTCATTGAAAGGGGTTGCCAAGCTTCCAAAAAAACTACGAGTTTCCTGAAGTCTCAGGAAACATTTTTTCACCCAATCTTGATGATACTGGCAGGTAATGATCAGTACACCAATCCCACTTGGCTCACCAAATTTCGTTCTTCTAGGTTAAACCGTTCCTTTGCAGTAACCGTTTTCATGTTTAGGTTTCACTCTGTTTTCTCCTATATGGATACATGTAGTTGGAACTCTAAATCAAACACGGTTTGTGCTAGCTCTTTGAAACTTGGCACAATAATGCAGTTCCAAGTTCTATCGCTATGGTTGGTGTCCTATTGAAGTAGCCATAAGCAGAGACTGACGAGATCACTTTCATTGAAAGGGGTTGCCAAGCTTCAAAAAAAACTACGAGTTTTCTGAAACCTCAGCAAACATTTTTTCACCCAATCTTGATGATACTGGCAGGTTATGATCAGTACACCAATCCCACTTGGCTCACCAAATTTCGTTCTTCTAGGTTAAACCGTTCCTTTGCAGTAACCGTTTTCATGTTTAGGTTTCACTCTGTTTTCTCCTATAGGGATACATGTAGTTGGAACTCTAAATCAAACACGGTTTGTGCTAGCTCTTTGAAACTTGGCACAATAATGCAGTTCCAAGTTCTATCGCTATGGTTTGTGTCCTATTGAAGTAGCCCCAAGCAGAGACTGACGAGAATCACTTTCATTGAAAGGGGTTGCCAAGCTTCCAAAAAACTACGAGTTTCCTGAAATCTCAGCAAACATTTTTTCACCCAATCTTGATGATACTGGCAGGTAATGATCAGTACACCAATCCCGCTTGGCTCACCAAATTTCGTTCTTCTAGGTTAAACCGTTCCTTTGCAGTAACCGTTTTAATGTTTAGGTTTCACTCTGTTTTCTCCTATAGGGATACATGTACTTGGAACTCTAAATCAAACACGGTTTGTGCTAGCTCTTTTAAACTTGGCACAATAATGTAGTTCCAAGTTCTATCGCTATGATTGGTGTCCTATTGAAGTAGCCCCAAGCAGAGACTGACGAGAATCACTTTCATTGAAAGGGGTTGCCAAGCTTCCAAAAAACTACGAGTTTCCTGAAATCTCAGCAAACATTTTTTCACCCAATCTTGATGATACTGGCAGGTAATGATCAGTACACCAATCCCACTTGGCTCACCAAATTTCGTTCTTCTAGGTTAAACCGTTCGTTTTGCAGTAACCGTTTTCATGTTTAGGTTTCACTCGGTTTTCTCCTATATGGATACAAGTAGTTGGAACTCTAAATCAAACACGGTTTGTGCTAGCTCTTTGAAACTTGGCACAATAATGTAGTTCCAAGTTCTATCGCTATGATTGGTGTCCTATTGAAGTAGCCCCAAGCAGAGACTGACGAGAATCACTTTCATTGAAAGGGGTTGCCAAGCTTCCAAAAAACTACGAGTTTCCTGAAATCTCAGCAAACATTTTTCACCCAATCTTGATGATACTGGCAGGTAATGATCAGTACACCAATCCCACTTGGCTCGCCAAATTTCGTTCTTCTAGGTTAAACCGTTCCTTTGCAGTAACCGTTTTCATGTTTAGGTTTCACTCTGTTTTCTCCTATATGGATACATGTAGTTGGAACTCTAAATCAAACATGGTTTGTGCTAGCTCTTTGAAACTTGGCACAATAATGTAGTTCCAAGTTCTATCGCTATGGTTGATGTCCCATTGAAGTAGCCACAAGCAGAGACTGACGAGAATCACTTTCATTGAAAGTGGTTGCCAAGCTTCCAAAAAACTACGAGTTTCCTGAAATCTCAGAAAACATTTTTTCACCCAATCTTGATGATACTGGCAGGTAATGATCAGTACACCAATCCCACTTGGCTCACCAAATTTCGTTCTTCTAGGTTAACCGTTCCTTTGCAGTAACCGTTTTCATGTTTAGGTTTCACTCTGTTTTCTCCTATATGGATACACGTATTTGGAACTCTAAATCAAACACGGTTTGTGCTAGATCTTTGAAACTTGGCACAATAATGTAGTTCCAAGTTCTATCGCTATGGTTGGTGTCCAATCGAAGTAGCCCCAAGCAGAGACTGACGAGAATCACTTTCATTGAAAGGGGTTGCCAAGCTTCCAAAAAACTACGAGTTTCCTGAAATCTCAGCAAACATTTTTTCACCCAATCTTGATGATACTGGCAGGTAATGATCAGTACACCAATCCCACTTGGCTCACCAAATTTCGTTCTTCTAGGTTAAACCGTTGCTTTGCAGTAACCGTTTTCATGTTTAGGTTCACTCGGTTTTCTCCTATATGCATACAAGTAGTTGGAACTCTAAATCAAACACGGTTTGTGCTAGCTCTTTGAAACTTGGCACAATAATGTAGTTCCAAGTTCTATCGCTATTGTTGGTGTCCCATTGAAGTAGCCCCAAGCAGAGACTGAGGAGAATCACTTTCATTGAAAGGGGTTGCCAAGCTTCCAAAAAACTACGAGTTTCAGGAAATCTCAGCAAACATTTTTTCACCCAATCTTGATGATACTGGCAGGTAATGATCAGTACACCAATCCCACTTGGCTCACCAAATTACGTTCTTCTAGGTTAAACCGTTCCTTTGCAGGAACCGTTTTCATGTTTAGGTTTCACTCTGTTTTGTCCTATATGGATACATGTAGTTGGAACTCTAAATCAAACACGGTTTTTGCTAGCTCTTTGAAACTTGGCACAATAATGTAGTTCCAAGTTCTATCGCTATGGTTGGTGTCCTATTGAAGTAGCCCCAAGCAGATACTGACGAGAATCACTTTCATTGAAAGGGGTTGCCAAGCTTCCAAAAAAACTACGAGTTTCCTGAAGTCTCAGGAAACATTTTTTCACCCAATCTTGATGATACTGGCAGGTAATGATCAGTACACCAATCCCACTTGGCTCACCAAATTTCGTTCTTCTAGGTTAAACCGTTCCTTTGCAGTAACCGTTTTCATGTTTAGGTTTCACTCTGTTTTCTCCTATATGGATACATGTAGTTGGAACTCTAAATCAAACACGGTTTGTGCTAGCTCTTTGAAACTTGGCACAATAATGCAGTTCCAAGTTCTATCGCTATGGTTGGTTTCCTATTGAAGTAGCCATAAGCAGAGACTGACGAGAATCACTTTCATTGAAAGGGGTTGCCAAGCTTCAAAAAAAACTACGAGTTTCCTGAAACCTCAGCAAACATTTTTTCACCCAATCTTGATGATACTGGCAGGTAATGATCAGTACACCAATCCCACTTGGCTCACCAAATTTCGTTCTTCTAGGTTAAACCGTTCCTTTGCAGTAACCGTTTTCATGTTTAGGTTTCACTCTGTTTTCTCCTATAGGGATACATGTAGTTGGAACTCTAAATCAAACACGGTTTGTGCTAGCTCTTTGAAACTTGGCACAATAATGCAGTTCCAAGTTCTATCGCTATGGTTTGTGTCCTATTGAAGTAGCCCCAAGCAGAGACTGACGAGAATCACTTTCATTGAAAGGGGTTGCCAAGCTTCCAAAAAACTACGAGTTTCCTGAAATCTCAGCAAACATTTTTTCACCCAATCTTGATGATACTGGCAGGTAATGATCAGTACACCAATCCCGCTTGGCTCACCAAATTCCGTTCTTCTAGGTTAAACCGTTCCTTTGCAGTAACCGTTTTCATGTTTAGGTTTCACTCTGTTTTCTCCTATATGGATACATGTAGTTGGAAACTCTAAATCAAACACGGTTTGTGCTAGCTCTTTGAAACTTGGCACAATAATGTAGTTCCAAGATCTATCGCTATGGTTGGTGTCCTATTGAAGTAGCCCCAAGCAGAGACTGACGAGAATCACTTTCATTGAAAGGGGTTGCCAAGCTTCCAAAAAACTATGAGTTTCCTGAAATCTCAGCAAACATTTTTTCACCCAATCTTGATGATACTGGCAGGTAATGATCAGTACACCAATCCCGCTTGGCTCACCAAATTTCGTTCTTCTAGGTTAAACCGTTCCTTTGCAGTAACCGTTTTAATGTTTAGGTTTCACTCTGTTTTCTCCTATAGGGATACATGTACTTGGAACTCTAAATCAAACACGGTTTGTGCTAGCTCTTTTAAACTTGGCACAATAATGTAGTTCCAAGTTCTATCGCTATGGTTTGTGTCCTATTGAAGTAGCCCCAAGCAGAGACTGACGAGAATCACTTTCATTGAAAGGGGTTGCCAAGCTTCCAAAAAACTACGAGTTTCCTGAAATCTCAGCAAACATTTTTTCACCCAATCTTGATGATACTGGCAGGTAATGATCACGACACCAATCCCACTTGGCTCACCAAATTTCGTTCTTCTAGGTTAAACCGTTCGTTTGCAGTAACCGTTTTCATGTTTAGGTTTCACTCGGTTTTCTCCTATATGGATACAAGTAGTTGGAACTCTAAATCAAACACGGTTTGTGCTAGCTCTTTGAAACTTGGCACAATAATGTAGTTCCAAGTTCTATCGCTATGATTGGTGTCCTATTGAAGTAGCCCCAAGCAGAGACTGACGAGAATCACTTTCATTGAAAGGGGTTGCCAAGCTTCCAAAAAACTACGAGTTTCCTGAAATCTCAGCAAACATTTTTTCACCCAATCTTGATGATACTGGCAGGTAATGATCAGTACACCAATCCCACTTGGCTCACCAAATTTCGTTCTTCTAGGTTAAACCGTTCCTTTGCAGTAACCGTTTTCATGTTTAGGTTTCACTCTGTTTTCTCCTATATGGATACATGTAGTTGGAACTCTAAATCAAACACGGTTTGTGCTAGCTCTTTGAAACATGGCACAATAATGTAGTTCCAAGTTCTATCGCTATGGTTGATGTCCCATTGAAGTAGCCACAAGCAGAGACTGACGAGAATCACTTCCATTGAAAGGGGTTGCCAAGCTTCAAAAAACTACGAGTTTCCTGAAATCTCAGAAAACATTTTTTCACCCAATCTTGATGATACTGGCAGGTAATGATCAGTACACCAATCCCGCTTGGCTCACCAAATTTCGATCTTCTAGGTTAAACCGTTCCTTTGCAGTAACCGTTTTAATGTTTAGGTTCACTCTGTTTTCTCCTATAGGGATACATGTACTTGGAACTCTAAATCAAACACGAACACGGTTTGTGCTAGCTCTTTTAAACTTGGCACAATAATGTAGTTCCAAGTTCTATCGCTATGGTTTGTGTCCTATTGAAGTAGCCCCAAGCAGAGACTGACGAGAATCACTTTCATTGAAAGGGGTTGCCAAGCTTCCAAAAAACTACGAGTTTCCTGAAATCTCAGCAAACATTTTTTCACCCAATCTTGATGATACTGGCAGGTAATGATCAGTACACCAATCCCACTTGGCTCACCAAATTTCGTTCTTCTAGGTTAAACCGTTCGTTTGCAGTAACCGTTTTCATGTTTAGGTTTCACTCGGTTTTCTCCTATATGGATACAAGTAGTTGGAAGTCTAAATCAAACACGGTTTGTGCTAGCTCTTTGAAACTTGGCACAATAATGTAGTTCCAAGTTCTATCGCTATGATTGGTGTCCTATTGAAGTAGCCCCAAGCAGAGACTGACGAGAATCACTTTCATTGAAAGGGGTTGCCAAGCTTCCAAAAAACTACGAGTTTCCTGAAATCTCAGCAAACATTTTTTCACCCAATCTTGATGATACTGGCAGGTAATGATCAGTACACCAATCCCACTTGGCTCACCAAATTTCGTTCTTCTAGGTTAAACCGTTCCTTTGCAGTAACCGTTTTCATGCTTAGGTTTCACTCTGTTTTCTCCTATATGGATACATGTAGTTGGAACTCTAAATCAAACACGGTTTGTGCTAGCTCTTTGAAACATGGCACAATAATGTAGTTCCAAGTTCTATCGCTATGGTTGATGTCCCATTGAAGTAGCCACAAGCAGAGACTGACGAGAATCACTTCCATTGAAAGGGGTTGCCAAGCTTCCAAAAAACTACGAGTTTCCTGAAATCTCAGAAAACATTTTTTCACCCAATCTTGATGATACTGGCAGGTAATGATCAGTACACCAATCCCACTTGGCTCACCAAATTTCGTTCTTCTAGGTTAAACCGTTCCTTTGCAGTAACCGTTTTCATGTTTAGGTTTCACTCTGTTTTCTCCTATATGGATACACGTAGTTGGAACTCTAAATCAAACACGGTTTGTGCTAGATCTTTGAAACTTGGCACAATAATGTAGTTCCAAGTTCTATCGCTATGGTTGGTGTCCAATCGAAGTAGCCCCAAGCAGAGACTGACGAGAATCACTTTCATTGAAAGGGGTTGCCAAGCTTCCAAAAAACTACGAGTTTCCTGAAATCTCAGCAAACATTTTTTCACCCAATCTTGATGATACTGGCAGGTAATGATCAGTACACCAATCCCACTTGGCTCACCAAATTTCGTTCTTCTAGGTTAAACCGTTGCTTTGCAGTAACCGTTTTCATGTTTCGGTTTCACTCTGTTTTCTCCTATATGCATACAAGTAGTTGGAACTCTAAATCAAACACGATTTGTGCTAGCTCTTTGAAACTTGGCCCAATAATGTAGTTCCAAGTTCTATCGCTATTGTTGGTGTCCCATTGAAGTAGCCCCAAGCAGAGACTGAGGAGAATCACTTTCATTGAAAGGGGTTGCCTAGCTTCCAAAAAACTACGAGTTTCAGGAAATCTCAGAAAACATTTTTTCACCCAATCTTGATGATACTGGCAGGTAATGATCAGTACACCAATCCCACTTGGCTCACCAAATTTCGTTCTTCTAGGTTAAACCGTTCCTTTGCAGGAACCGTTTTCATGTTTAGGTTTCACTCTGTTTTGTCCTATATGGATACATGTAGTTGGAACTCTAAATCAAACACGGTTTGTGCTAGCTCTTTGAAACTTGGCACAATAATGTAGTTCCAAGTTCTATCGCTATGGTTGGTGTCCTATTGAAGTAGCCCCAAGCAGATACTGACGAGAATCACTTTCATTGAAAGGGGTTGCCAAGCTTCCAAAAAAACTACGAGTTTCCTGAAATCTCAGGAAACATTTTTTCACCCAATCTTGATGATACTGGCAGGTAATGATCAGTACACAATCCCACTTGGCTCACCAAATTTCGTTCTTCTAGGTTAAACCGTTCCTTTGCAGTAACCGTTTTCATGTTTAGGTTTCACTCTGTTTTCTCCTATATGGATACATGTAGTTGGAACTCTAAATCAAACACGGTTTGTGCTAGCTCTTTGAAACTTGGCACAATAATGCAGTTCCAAGTTCTATCGCTATGGTTGGTGTCCTATTGAAGTAGCCATAAGCAGAGACTGACGAGAATCACTTTCATTGAAAGGGGTTGCCAAGCTTCCAAAAAACTATGAGTTTCCTGAAATCTCAGCAAACATTTTTTCACCCAATCTTGATGATACTGGCAGGTAATGATCAGTACACCAATCCCGCTTGGCTCACCAAATTTCGTTCTTCTAGGTTAAACCGTTCCTTTGCAGTAACCGTTTTAATGTTTAGGTTTCACTCTGTTTATTCCTATAGGGATACATGTACTTGGAACTCTAAATCAAACACGGTTTGTGCTAGCTCTTTTAAACTTGGCACAATAATGTAGTTCCAAGTTCTATCGCTATGGTTTGTGTCCTATTGAAGTAGCCCCAAGCAGAGACTGACGAGAATCACTTTCATTGAAAGGGGTTGCCAAGCTTCCAAAAAAACTACGAGTTTCCTGAAATCTCAGCAAACATTTTTTCACCCAATCTTGATGATACTGGCAGGTAATGATCAGTACACCAATCCCACTTGGCTCACCAAATTTCGTTCTTCTAGGTTAAACCGTTCGTTTGCAGTAACCGTTTTTCATGTTTAGGTTTCACTCGGTTTTCTCCTATATGGATACAAGTAGTTGGAACTCTAAATCAAACACGGTTTGTGCTAGCTCTTTGAAACTTGGCACAATAATGTAGTTCCAAGTTCTATCGCTATGATTGGTGTCCTATTGAAGTAGCCCCAAGCAGAGACTGACGAGAATCTCTTTCATTGAAAGGGGTTGCCAAGCTTCCAAAAAACTACGAGTTTCCTGAAATCTCAGCAAACATTTTTTCACCCAATCTTGATGATACTGGCAGGTAATGATCAGTACACCAATCCCACTTGGCTCACCAAATTTCGTTCTTCTAGGTTAAACCGTTCCTTTGCAGTAACCGTTTTCATGTTTAGGTTTCACTCTGTTTTCTCCTATATGGATACATGTAGTTGGAACTCTAAATCAAACACGGTTTGTGCTAGCTCTTTGAAACTTGGCACAATAATGTAGTTCCAAGATCTATCGCTATGGTTGGTGTCCTATTGAAGTAGCCCCAAGCAGAGACTGACGAGAATCACTTTCATTGAAAGGGGTTGCCAAGCTTCCAAAAAACTACGAGTTTCCTGAAATCTCAGCAAACATTTTTTCACCCAATCTTGATGATACTGGCAGGTAATGATCAGTACACCAATCCCACTTGGCTCACCAAATTTCGTTCTTCTAGGTTAAACCGTTCCTTTGCAGGAACCGTTTTCATGTTTAGGTTTCACTCTGTTTTGTCCTATATGGATACATGTAGTTGGAACTCTAAATCAAACACGGTTTGTGCTAGCTCTTTGAAACTTGGCCCAATAATGTAGTTCCAAGTTCTATCGCTATGGTTGGTGTCCCATTGAAGTAGCCCCAAGCAGAGACTGAGAAGAATCACTTTCATTGAAAGGGGTTGCCAAGCTTCCAAAAAACTACGAGTTTCAGGAAATCTCAGCAAACATTTTTTCACCCAATCTTGATGATACTGGCAGGTAATGATCAGTACACCAATCCCACTTGGCTCACCAAATTTCGTTCTTCTAGGTTAAACCGTTCCTTTGCAGGAACCGTTTTCATGTTTTGGTTTAACTCTGTTTTGTCCTATATGGATACATGTAGTTGGAACTCTAAATCAAACACGGTTTGTGCTAGCTCTTTGAAACTTGGCACAACAATGTAGTTCCAAGTTCTATCGCTATGGTTGGTGTCCCTATTGAAGTAGCCCCAAGCAGATACTGACGAGAATCACTTTCATTGAAAGGGGTTGCCAAGCTTCCAAAAAAACTACGAGTTTCCTGAAATCTCAGGAAACATTTTTTCACCCAATCTTGATGATACTGGCAGGTAATGATCAGTACACCAATCCCACTTGGCTCACCAAATTTCGTTCTTGTAGGTTAAACCGTTCCTTTGCAGTAACCGTTTTCATGTTTAGGTTTCACTCTGTTTTCTCCTATATGGATACATGTAGTTGGAACTCTAAATCAAACACGGTTTGTGCTAGCTCTTTGAAACTTGGCACAATAATGCAGTTCCAAGTTCTATCGCTATGGTTGGTGGCCTATTGAAGTAGCCATAAGCAGAGACTGACGAGAATCACTTTCATTGAAAGGGGTTGCCAAGCTTCCAAAAAACTATGAGTTTCCTGAAATCTCAGCAAACATTTTTTCACCCAATCTTGATGATACTGGCAGGTAATGATCAGTACACCAATCCCGCTTGGCTCACCAAATTTCGTTCTTCTAGGTTAAACCGTTCCTTTGCAGTAACCGTTTTAATGTTTAGGTTTCACTCTGTTTATTCCTATAGGGATACATGTACTTGGAACTCTAAATCAAACACGGTTTGTGCTAGCTCTTTTAAACTTGGCACAATAATGTAGTTCCAAGTTCTATCGCTATGGTTTGTGTCCTATTGAAGTAGCCCCAAGCAGAGACTGACGAGAATCACTTTCATTGAAAGGGGTTGCCAAGCTTCCAAAAAACTACGAGTTTCCTGAAATGTCAGCAAACATTTTTTCACCCAATCTTGATGATACTGGCAGGTAATGATCAGTACACCAATCCCACTTGGCTCACCAAATTTCGTTCTTCTAGGTTAAACCGTTCGTTTGCAGTAACCGTTTTCATGTTTAGGTTTCACTCGGTTTTCTCCTATATGGATACAAGTAGTTGGAACTCTAAATCAAACACGGTTTGTGCTAGCTCTTTGAAACTTGGCACAATAATGTAGTTCCAAGTTCTATCGCTATGATTGGTGTCCTATTGAAGTAGCCCCAAGCAGAGACTGACGAGAATCTCTTTCATTGAAAGGGGTTGCCAAGCTTCCAAAAAACTACGAGTTTCCTGAAATCTCAGCAAACATTTTTTCACCCAATCTTGATGATACTGGCAGGTAATGATCAGTACACCAATCCCACTTGGCTCACCAAATTTCGTTCTTCTAGGTTAAACCGTTCCTTTGCAGTAACCGTTTTCATGTTTAGGTTTCACTCTGTTTTCTCCTATATGGATACATGTAGTTGGAACTCTAAATCAAACACGGTTTGTGCTAGCTCTTTGAAACTTGGCACAATAATGTAGTTCCAAGTTCTATCGTAATGGTTGATGTCCCATTAAAGTAGCCACAAGCAGAGACTGACGAGAATCACTTCCATTGAAAGGGGTTGCCAAGCTTCCAAAAAACTACGAGTTTCCTGAAATCTCAGAAAACATTTTTTCACCCAATCTTGATGATACTGGCAGGTAATGATCAGTACACCAATCCCACTTGGCTCACCAAATTTCGTTCTTCTAGGTTAAACCGTTCCTTTGCAGTAACCGTTTTCATGTTTAGGTTTCACTCTGTTTTCTCCTATATGGATACACGTAGTTGGAACTCTAAATCAAACACGGTTTGTGCTAGATCTTTGAAACTTGGCACAATAATGTAGTTCCAAGTTCTATCGCAATGGTTGGTGTCCAATCGAAGTAGCCCCAAGCAGAGACTGACGAGAATCACTTTCATTGAAAGGGGTTGCCAAGCTTCCAAAAACTACGAGTTTCCTGAAATCTCAGGAAACATTTTTTCACCCAATCTTGATGATACTGGCAGGTAATGATCAGTACACCAATCCCACTTGGCTCACCAAATTTCGTTCTTGTAGGTTAAACCGTTCCTTTGCAGTAACCGTTTTCATGTTTAGGTTTCACTCTGTTTTCTCCTATATGGATACATGTAGTTGGAACTCTAAATCAAACACGGTTTGTGCTAGCTCTTTGAAACGTGGCACAATAATGCAGTTCCAAGTTCTATCGCTATGGTTGGTGGCCTATTGAAGTAGCCATAAGCAGAGACTGACGAGAATCACTTTCATTGAAAGGGGTTGCCAAGCTTCCAAAAAACTATGAGTTTCCTGAAATCTCAGCAAACATTTTTTTCACCCAATCTTGATGATACTGGCAGGTAATGATCAGTACACCAATCCCGCTTGGCTCACCAAATTTCGTTCTTCTAGGTTAAACCGTTCCTTTGCAGTAACCGTTTTAATGTTTAGGTTTCACTCTGTTTATTCCTATAGGGATACATGTACTTGGAACTCTAAATCAAACACGGTTTTGTGCTAGCTCTTTTAAACTTGGCACAATAATGTAGTTCCAAGTTCTATCGCTATGGTTTGTGTCCTATTGAAGTAGCCCCAAGCAGAGACTGACGAGAATCACTTTCATTGAAAGGGGTTGCCAAGCTTCCAAAAAACTACGAGTTTCCTGAAATGTCAGCAAACATTTTTTCACCCAATCTTGATGATACTGGCAGGTAATGATCAGTACACCAATCCCACTTGGCTCACCAAATTTCGTTCTTCTAGGTTAAACCGTTCGTTTGCAGTAACCGTTTTCATGTTTAGGTTTCACTCGGTTTTCTCCTATATGGATACAAGTAGTTGGAACTCTAAATCAAACACGGTTTGTGCTAGCTCTTTGAAACTTGGCACAATAATGTAGTTCCAAGTTCTATCGCTATGATTGGTGTCCTATTGAAGTAGCCCCAAGCAGAGACTGACGAGAATCTCTTTCATTGAAAGGGGTTGCCAAGCTTCCAAAAAACTACGAGTTTCCTGAAATCTCAGCAAACATTTTTCACCCAATCTTGATGATACTGGCAGGTAATGGTCAGTACACCAATCCACTTGGCTCACCAAATTTCGTTCTTCTAGGTTAAACCGTTCCTTTGCAGTAACCGTTTTCATGTTTAGGTTTCACTCTGTTTTCTCCTATATGGATACATGTAGTTGGAACTCTAAATCAAACACGGTTTGTGCTAGCTCTTTGAAACTTGGCACAATAATGTAGTTCCAAGTTCTATCGCTATGGTTGATGTCCCATTGAAGTAGCCACAAGCAGAGACTGACGAGAATCACTTCCATTGAAAGGGGTTGCCAAGCTTCCAAAAAACTACGAGTTTCCTGAAATCTCAGAAAACATTTTTTCACCCAATCTTGATGATACTGGCAGGTAATGATCAGTACACCAATCCCACTTGGCTCACCAAATTTCGTTCTTCTAGGTTAAACCGTTCCTTTGCAGTAACCGTTTTCATGTTTAGGTTTCACTCTGTTTTCTCCTATATGGATACACGTAGTTGGAACTCTAAATCAAACACGGTTTGTGCTAGATCTTTGAAACTTGGCACAATAATGTAGTTCCAAGTTCTATCGCAATGGTTGGTGTCCAATCGAAGTAGCCCAAGCAGAGACTGACGAGAATCACTTTCATTGAAAGGGGGTTGCCAAGCTTCCAAAAACTACGAGTTTCCTGAAATCTCAGCAAACATTTTTTCACCCAATCTTGATGATACTGGCAGGTAATGATCAGTACACCAATCCCACTTGGCTCACCAAATTTCGTTCTTCTAGGTTAAACCGTTGCTTTGCAGTAACCGTTTTCATGTTTAGGTTTCACTCGGTTTTCTCCTATATGCATACAAGTAGTTGGAACTCTAAATCAAACACGGTTTGTGCTAGCTCTTTGAAACTTGGCACAATAATGTAGTTCCAAGTTCTATCGCTATGGTTGGTGTCCTATTGAAGTAGCCCCAAGCAGAGACTGACGAGAATCACTTTCATTGAAAGGGGTTGCCAAGCTTCCAAAAAACTACGAGTTTCCGTAAATATCAGCAAACATTTTTTCACCCAATCTTGATGATACTGGCAGGTAATGATCAGTACACCAATCCCACTTGGCTCACCAAATTTCGTTCTTCTAGGTTAAACCGTTCCTTTGCAGTAACCATTTTCATGTTTAGGTTTCACTCTGTTTTCTCCTATATGGATACATGTAGTTGGAACTCTAAATCAAACACGGTTTGTGCTAGCTCTTTGAAACTTGGCACAATAATGTAGTTCCAAGTTCTATCACTATGGTTGATGTCCCATTGAAGTAGCCACAAGCAGAGACTGACGAGAATCACTTCCATTGAAAGGGGTTGCCAAGCTTCCAAAAAACTACGAGTTTCCTGAAATCTCAGCAAACATTTTTTCACCCAATCTTGATCATACTGGCCGGTAATGATCAGTACACCAATCCCACTTGGCTCAACAAATTTCGTTCTTCTAGGTTAAACCGTTCCATTGCAGGAACCGTTTTCATGTTTAGGTTTCACTCTGTTTTCTCTTATATGGATACATGTAGTTGGAACTCTAAATCAAACACGGCTTGTGCTAGCTCTTTGAAACTTGGCCCAATAATGTAGTTCCAAGTTCTAACGCTATGGTTGGTGTCCCATTGAAGTAGCCCCAAGCAGAGACTGACGAGAATCACTTTCATTGAAAGGGGTTGCCAAGCTTCCAAAAAACTACGAGTTTCCGGAAATCTCAGCAAACATTTTTTCACCCAATCTTGATGATACTGGCAGGTAATGATCAGTAAACCAATCCCACTTGGCTCACCAAATTTCGTTCTTCTAGGTTAAACCGTTCCTTTGCAGGAACCGTTTTCATGTTTAGGTTTCACTCTGTTTTCTCCTATATGGATACACGTAGTTGGAACTGTAAATCAAACACGGTTTGTGCTAGATCTTTGAAACTTGGCACAATAATGTAGTTCCAAGTTCTATCGCTATGGTTGGTGTCCAATCGAAACAGCCCCAAGCAGAGACTGACCAGAATCACTGTCATTGAAAGGGGTTGCCAAGCTTCCAAAAAACTACGAGTTTCCTGAAATCTCAGCAAACATTTTTTCACCCAATCTTGATGATACTGGCAGGTAATGATCAGTACACCAATCCCACTTGGCTCACCAAATTTCGTTCTTGTAGGTTAAACCGTTCCTTTGCAATAACCGTTTTCATGTTTAGGTTTCACTCTGTTTTCTCCTCTATGGATACACGTAGTTGGAACTCTAAATCAAACACGGTTTGTGCTAGATCTTTGAAACTTGGCCCAATAATGTAGTTCCAAGTTCTATCGCTATGGTTGGTGTCCCATTGAAGTAGCCATAAGCAGAGACTGACGAGAATCACTTTCATTGAAAGGGGTTGCCAAGCTTCCAAAAAACTACGAGTTTCAGGAAATCTCAGCAAACATTTTTTCACCCAATCTTGATGATACTGGCAGGTAATGATCAGTACACCAATCCCACTTGGCTCACCAAATTTCGTTCTTCTAGGTTAAACCGTTCCTTTGCAGGAACCGTTTTCATGTTTAGGTTTCACTCTGTTTTCTCCTATATGGATACATGTAGTTGGAACTCTAAATCAAACATGGTTTGTGCTAGCTCTTTGAAACTTGGCACAATAATGCAGTTCCAAGTTCTATCGCTATTGTTTGTGTCCTATTGCAGTAGCCCCAAGCAGAGACTGACGAGAATCACTTTCATTGAAAGGGGTTGCCAAGCTTCCAAAAAACTACGAGTTTCCTGAAATCTCAGCAAACATTTTTTCACCCAATCCTGATGATACTGGCAGGTAATGATCAGTACACCAATCCCACTTGGCTCACCAAATTTCGTTCTTCTAGGTTAAACCGTTCCTTTGCAGTAACCGTTTTCATGTTTAGGTTTCACTTTGTTTTCTCCTATATGGATACATGTAGTTGGAACTCTAAATCAAACACGGTTTGTGCTAGCTCTTTGAAACTTGGCACAATAATATAGTTCCAAGTTCTATCGCTATGGTTGGTGTCCTATTGAAGTAGCCATAAGCAGAGACTGACGAGAATCACTTTCATTGAAAGGGGTTGCCAAGCTTCCAAAAAACTATGAGTTTCCTGAAATCTCAGCAAACATTTTTTCACCCAATCTTGATGATACTGGCAGGTAATGATCAGTACACCAATCCCGCTTGGCTCACCAAATTTCTTTCTTCTAGGTTAAAGCGTTCCTTTGCAGTAACCGTTTTCATGTTTAGGTTTCACTCTGTTTTCTCCTATAGGGATACATGTAGTTGGAACTCTAAATCAAACACGGTTTGTGCTAGCTCTTTGAAACTTGGCACAATAATGTAGTTCCAAGTTCTATCGCTACGGTTGGTGTCCTATTGAAGTAGCCATAAGCAGAGACTGACGAGAATCACTTTCATTGAAAGGGGTTGCCAAGCTTCCAAAAAACTACGAGTTTCCTGAAATCTCAGCAAACATTTTTTCACCCAATCTTGATGATACTGGCAGGTAATGATCAGTACACCAATCCCGCTTGGCTCACCAAATTTCGTTCTTCTAGGTTAAACCGTTCCTTTGCAGTAACCGTTTTCATGTTTAGGTTTCACTCTGTTTTCTCCTATAGGGATACATGTACTTGGAACTCTAAATCAAACACGGTTTGTGCTAGCTCTTTTAAACTTGGCACAATAATGTAGTTCCAAGTTCTATCGCTAAGGTTTGTGTCCCATTGAAGTAGCCCCAAGCAGAGACTGACGAGAATCACTTTCATTGAACGGGGTTGCCAAGCTTCCAAAAAACTACGAGTTTCCTGAAATCTCAGCAAACATTTTTTCACCCAATCTTGATGATACTGGCAGGTAATGATCAGTACACCAATCCCACTTGGCTCACCAAATTTCGTTCTTCTAGGTTAAACCGTTCCTTTGCAGTAACCGTTTTCATGTTTAGGTTTCACTCGGTTTTCTCCTATATGGATACAAGTAGTTGGAACTCTAAATCAAACACGGTTTGTGCTAGCTCTTTGAAACTTGGCACAATAATGTAGTTCCAAGTTCTATAGCTATGGTTGGTGTCCCATTGAAGTAGCCCCAAGCAGAGACTGACGAGAATCACTTTCATTGAAAGGGGTTGCCAAGCTTCCAAAAAACTACGAGTTTCCTGAAATCTCAGCAAACATTTTTTCACCCAGTCTTGATGATACTGGCAGGTAATGATCAGTACACCAATCCCGCTTGGCTCACGAAATTTCGTTCTTCTAGGATAACCGTTCCTTTGCAGTAACCGTTTTCATGTTTAGGATTCACTGTGTTTTCTCCTATATGGATACATGTAGTTGGAACTCTAAATCAAACACGGTTTGTGCTAGCTCTTTGAAACTTGGCACAATAATGTAGTTCCAAGTTCTATCGCTATGGTTGGTGTCCTATTGAAGTAGCCCCAAGCAGAGACTGACGAGAATCACTTTCATTGAAAGGGGTTGCCAAGCTTCCAAAAAACTACGAGTTTCCTGAAATCTCAGCAAACATTTTTTCACCCAATCTTGATGATACTGGCAGGTAATGATCAGTACACCAATTCCACTTGGCTCACCAAATTTCGTTCTTCTATGTTAAACCGTTCCTTTGCAGTAACCATTTTCATGTTTAGGTTTCACTCTGTTTTCTCCTATATGGATACATGTAGTTGGAACTCTAAATCAAACACGGTTTGTGCTAGCTCTTTGAAACTTGGCACAATAATGTAGTTCCAAGTTCTATCGCTATGGTTGATGTCCCATTGAAGTAGCCACAAGCAGAGACTGACGAGAATCACTTCCATTGAAAGGGGTTGCCAAGCTTCCAAAAAACTACGAGTTTCCTGAAATCTCAGCAAACATTTTTTCACCCAATCTTGATCATACTGGCCGGTAATGAACAGTACACCAATCCCACTTGGCTCAACAAATTTCGTTCTTCTAGGTTAAACCGTTCCTTTGCAGGAACCGTTTTCATGTTTAGGTTTCACTCTGTTTTCTCTTATATGGATACATGTAGTTGGAACTCTAATTCAAACACGGTTTCTGCTAGCTCATTGAAACTTGGCACAATAATGTAGTTCCAAGTTCTATCGCTATGGTTGGTGTCCCATTGAAGTAGCCCCAAGCAGAGACTGACGAGAATCACTTTCATTGAAAGGGGTTGCCAAGCTTCCAAAAAACTACGAGTTTCCGGAAATCTCAGCAAACATTTTTTCACCCAATCTTGATGATACTGGCAGGTAATGATCCGTACACCAATCCCACTTGGCTCACCAAATTTCGTTCTTCTAGGTTAAACCGTTCCTTTGCAGTAACCGTTTTCATGTTTAGGTTTCACTCTGTTTTCTCCTATATGGATACACGTAGTTGGAACTCTAAATCAAACACGGTTTGTGCTAGATCTTTGAAACTTGGCACAATAATGTAGTTCCAAGTTCTATCGCTATGGTTGGTGTCCCATTGAAGTAGCCCCAAGCAGAGACTGAGGAGAATCACTTTCATTGAAAGGGGTTGCCAAGCTTCCAAAAAACTACGAGTTTCCTGAAATCTCAGCAAACATTTTTTCACCCAATCTTGATGATACTGGCAGGTAATGATCAGTACACCAATCCCACTTGGCTCAACAAATTTCGTTCTTCTAGGTTAAACCGTTCCTTTGCAGTAACCGTTTTCATGTTTAGGTTTCACTCTGTTTTCTCCTATATGGATACACGTAGTTGGAACTCTAAATCAAACACGGTTTGTGCTAGATCTTTGAAACTTGGCACAATAATGTAGTTCCAAGTTCTATCGCTATGGTTGGTGTCCAATCGAAGAAGCCCCAAGCAGAGACTGACGAGAATCACTTTCATTGAAAGGGGTTGCCAAGCTTCCAAAAAACTATGAGTTTCCTGAAATCTCAGCAAACATTTTTTCACCCAATCTTGATTATACTGGCAGGTAATGATCAGTACACCAGTCCCACTTGGCTCACCAAATTTCGTTCTTCAAGGTTAAACCGTTCCTTTGCAGTAACCATTTTCATGTTCAGGTTTCACTCGGTTTTCTCCTATATGGATACAAGTAGTTGGAACTCCAAATCAAACACGGTTTGTGCTAGCTCTTTGAAACTTGGCCCAATAATGTAGTTCCAAGTTCTATCGCTATGGTTGGTGTCCCATTGAAGTAGCCCCAAGCAGAGACTGAGGAGAATCACTTTCATTGAAAGTGGTTGCCAAGCTTCCAAAAAACTACGAGTTTCCTGAAATCTCAGCAAACATTTTTTCACCCAATCTTGATGATACTGGCAGGTAATGATCAGTACACCAATCCCACTTGGCTCACCAAATTTCGTTCTTCTAGGTTAAACCGTTCGTTTGCAATAACCGTTTTCATGTTTAGGTTTCACTCGGTTTTCTCCTATATGGATACAAGTAGTTGGAACTCTAAATCAAACACGGTTTGTGCTAGATCTTTGAAACTTGGCACAATAATGTAGTTCCAAGTTCTATCGCTATGATTGGTGTCCTATTGAAGTAGCCCCAAGCAGAGACTGACGAGAATCACTTTCATTGAAAGGGGTTGCCAAGCTTCCAAAAAACTACGAGTTTCCTGAAATCTCAGCAAACATTTTTTCACCCAATCTTGATGATACTGGCAGGTAATGATCAGTACACCAATCCCACTTGGCTCACCAAATTTCGTTCTTCTAGGTTAAACCGTTCCTTTGCAGTAACCGTTTTCATGTTTAGGTTTCACTCTGTTTTCTCCTATATGGATACATGTAGTTGGAACTCTAAATCAAACACGGTTTGTGCTAGCTCTTTGAAACTTGGCACAATAATGTAGTTCCAAGTTCTATCGCTATGGTTGATGTCCCATTGAAGTAGCCACAAGCAGAGACTGACGAGAATCACTTCCATTGAAAGGGGTTGCCAAGCTTCCAAAAAACTACGAGTTTCCTGAAATCTCAGCAAACATTTTTTCACCCAATCTTGATGATACTGGCAGGTAATGATAAGTACACCAATCCCACTTGGCTCACCAAATTTCGTTCTTCTAGGTTAAACCGTTCCTTTGCAGTAACCGTTTTCATGTTTAGGTTTCACTCTGTTTTCTCCTATGTGCATACAAGTAGTTGGAACTCTAAATCAAACACGGTTTGTGCTAGCTCTTTGAAACTTGGCCCAATAATGTAGTTCCAAGTTCTATCGCTATTGTTGGTGTCCCATTGAAGTAGCCCCAAGCAGAGACTGACGAGAATCTCTTTCATTGAAAGGGGTTGCCAAGCTTCCAAAAAACTACGAGTTTCCTGAAATCTCAGCAAACATTTTTTCACCCAATCTTGATGATACTGGCAGGTAATGATCAGTACACCAATCCCACTTGGCTCACCAAATTTCGTTCTTCTAGGTTAAACCGTTCCTTTGCAGTAACCGTTTTCATGTTTAGGTTTCACTCTGTTTTCTCCCAAACGGATACATGTAGTTGGAACTCTAAATCAAACACGGTTTGTGCTAGCTCTTTGAAACTTGGCACAATAATGTAGTTCCAAGTTCTATCGCTATGGTTGATGTCCCATTGAAGTAGCCACAAGCAGAGACTGACGAGAATCACTTCCATTGAAAGGGGTTGCCAAGCTTCCAAAAAACTACGAGTTTCCTGAAATCTCAGAAAACATTTTTTCACCCAATCTTGATGATACTGGCAGGTAATGATCAGTACACCAATCCCACTTGGCTCACCAAATTTCGTTCTTCTAGGTTAAACCGTTCCTTTGCAGTAACCGTTTTCATGTTTAGGTTTCACTCTGTTTTCTCCCAAACGGATACATGTATTTGGAACTCTAAATCAAACACGGTTTGTGCTAGATCTTTGAAACTTGGCACAATAATGTAGTTCCAAGTTCTATCGTTATGGTTGGTGTCCAATCGAAGTAGCCCCAAGCAGAGACTGACGAGAATCACTTTCATTGAAAGGGGTTGCCAAGCTTCCAAAAAACTACGAGTTTCCTGAAATCTCAGCAAACATTTTTTCACCCAATCTTGATGATACTGGCAGGTAATGATCAGTACACCAATCCCACTTGGCTCACCAAATTTCGTTCTTCTAGGTTAAACCGTTGCTTTGCAGTAACCGTTTTCATGTTTAGGTTTCACTCGGTTTTCTCCTATATGCATACAAGTAGTTGGAACTCTAAATCAAACACGGTTTGTGCTAGCTCTTTGAAACTTGGCCCAATAATGTAGTTCCAAGTTCTATCGCTAAGGTTTGTGTCCCATTGAAGTAGCCCCAAGCAGAGACTGACGAGAATCACTTTCATTGAACGGGGTTGCCAAGCTTCCAAAAAACTACGAGTTTCCTGAAATCTCAGCAAACATTTTTTCACCCAATCTTGATGATACTGGCAGGTAATGATCAGTACACCAATCCCACTTGGCTTACCAAATTTCGTTCTTCTAGGTTAAACCGTTCCTTTGCAGTAACCGTTTTCATGTTTAGGTTTCACTCGGTTTTCTCCTATATGGATACAAGTAGTTGGAACTCTAAATCAAACACGGTTTGTGCTAGCTCTTTGAAACTTGGCACAATAATGTAGTTCCAAGTTCTATAGCTATGGTTGGTGTCCCATTGAAGTAGCCCCAAGCAGAGACTGACGAGAATCACTTTCATTGAAAGGGGTTGCCAAGCTTCCAAAAAACTACGAGTTTCAGGAAATCTCAGCAAACATTTTTTCACCCAGTCTTGATGAACTGGCAGGTAATGATCAGTACACCAATCCCACTTGGCTCACCAAATTTCGTTCTTCTAGGATAACCGTTCCTTTGCAGTAACCGTTTTCATGTTTAGGATTCACTGTGTTTTCTCCTATATGGATACATGTAGTTGGAACTCTAAATCAAACACGGTTTGTGCTAGCTCTTTGAAACTTGGCACAATAATGTAGTTCCAAGTTCTATCGCTATGGTTGGTGTCCTATTGAAGTAGCCCCAAGCAGAGACTGACGAGAATCACTTTCATTGAAAGGGGTTGCCAAGCTTCCAAAAAACTACGAGTTTCCTGAAATCTCAGCAAACATTTTTTCACCCAATCTTGATGATACTGGCAGGTAATGATCAGTACACCAATCCCACTTGGCTCACCAAATTTCGTTCTTCTAGGATAACCGTTCCTTTGCAGTAACCGTTTTCATGTTTAGGATTCACTGTGTTTTCTCCTATATGGATACATGTAGTTGGAACTCTAAATCAAACACGGTTTGTGCTAGCTCTTTGAAACTTGGCACAATAATGTAGTTCCAAGTTCTATCGCTATGGTTGGTGTCCTATTGAAGTAGCCCCAAGCAGAGACTGACGAGAATCACTTTCATTGAAAGGGGTTGCCAAGCTTCCAAAAAACTACGAGTTTCCTGAAATCTCAGCAAACATTTTTTCACCCAATCTTGATGATACTGGCAGGTAATGATCAGTACACCAATCCCACTTGGCTCACCAAATTTCGTTCTTCTAGGTTAAACCGTTCCTTTGCAGTAACCGTTTTCATGTTTAGGTTTCACTCTGTTTTCTCCTATATGGATACACGTAGTTGGAACTCTAAATCAAACACGGTTTGTGCTAGATCTTTGAAACATGGCACAATAATGTAGTTCCAAGTTCTATCGCTATGGTTGGTGTCCAATCGAAGAAGCCCCAAGCAGAGACTGACGAGAATCACTTTCATTGAAAGGGGTTGCCAAGCTTCCAAAAAACTACGAGTTTCCTGAAATCTCAGCAAACATTTTTTCACCCAATCTTGATTATACTGGCAGGTAATGATCAGTACACCAATCCCACTTGGCTCACCAAATTACGTTCTTCTAGGTTAAACCGTTCCTTTGCAGTAACCATTTTCATGTTTAGGTTTCACTCGGTTTTCTCCTATATGGATACAAGTAGTTGGAACTCTAAATCAAACACGGTTTGTGCTAGCTCTTTGAAACTTGGCCCAATAATGTAGTTCCAAGTTCTATCGCTATGGTTGGTGTCCCATTGAAGTAGCCCCAAGCAGAGACTGAGGAGAATCACTTTCATTGAAAGGGGT
>NW_027552986.1:0-49627 GCF_045843805.1 Urocitellus parryii
TCATGATGATACTTCCATTTAATGATCAGTACACCAATCCCACTTGGCTCACCAAATTTCGTTCTTCTAGGTTAAACCGTTCCTTTGCAGTAACCGTTTTCATGTTTAGGTTTCACTCTGTTTTCTCCTATATGGATACATGTAGTTGGAACTCTAAATCAAACACGGTTTGTGCTAGCTCTTTGAAACTTGGCACAATAATGTAGTTCCAAGTTCTATCGCTATGGTTTGTGTGCTATTGAAGTAGCCCCAAGCAGAGACTGACAAGAATCCCTTTCATTGAAAGGGGTTGCCAAGCTTCCAAAAAACTGCGAGTTTTCCTGAAATCTCAGCAAACATTTTTTCACTCAATCTTGATGATACTTGCAGGTAGTGATCAGTACACGAATCCCACTTGGCTCACCAAATTTCGTTCTTCTAGGTTAAACCGTTCCTTTGCAGTAACCGTTTTCATGTTTAGGTTTCACTCTGTTTTCTAATATATGGATACATGTAGTTGGAACTCTAAATCAAACACGGTTTGTGCTAGCTCTTTGAAACTTGGCACAATAATGTAGTTCCAAGTTCTATCGCTATGGTTTGTGTGCTATTGAAGTAGCCCCAAGCAGAGACTGACGAGAATCCCTTTCATTGAAAGGGGTTGCCAAGCTTCCAAAAATCTACGAGTTTCCTGAAATCTCAGCAAACATTTTTTCACCCAATCTTGATGATTACTTCTATTTAAAGATCAGTACACCAATCCCACTTGGCTCACCAAATTTCGTTCTTCTACGTTAAAACGTTCCTTTGCAGTAACCGTTTTCATGTTTAGGTTTCACTCTGTTTTCTCCTATATGGATACATGTAGTTGGAACTCTAAATCAAACACGGTTTGTGCTAGCTCTTTGAAAACTTGGCACAATAATGTAGTTCCAAGTTCTATCGCTATGGTTTTGTGTGCTATTGAAGTATCCCCAAGCAGAGACTGACGAGAATCACTTTCAATGAAAGGGGATGCCAAGCTTCCAAAAAACTACGAGTTTCCTGAAATCTCAGCAGACATTTTTTCACCCAATCTTGATGATACTTCCATTTAAAGATCAGTACACCAATCCGACTTGGCTCACCAAATTTCGTTCTTCTAGGTTAAACCGTTCCTTTGCAGTAACCGTTTTCATGTTTAGGTTTCACTCTGTTTTCTCCTATATGGATACATGTAGTTGGAACTCTAAATCAAACACGGTTTGTGCTAGCTCTTTGAAACTTGGCACAATAATGTTGTTCCAAGTTCTATCGCTATGGTTTGTGTGCTATTGAAGTAGCCCCAAGCAGAGACTGACGAGAATCCCTTTCATTGAAAGGGGTTGCCAAGCTTCCAAAAATCTACGAGTTTCCTGAAATCTCAGCAAACATTTTTCACCCAATCTTGATGATACTTCTATTTAAAGATCAGTACACCAATCCCACTTGGCTCACCAAATTTTCGTTCTTCTAGGTTAAACCGTTCCTTTGCAGTAATCGTTTTCATGTTTAGGTTTCACTCTGTTTTCTCCTATATGGATACATGTAGTTGGAACTCTAAATCAAACACGGTTTGTGCTAGCTCTTTGAAACTTGGCACAATAATGTAGTTCCAAGTTCTATCGCTATGGTTTGTGTGCTATTGAAGTAGCCCCAAGCAGAGACTGACGAGAATCCCTTTCATTGAAAGGGGTTGCCAAGCTTCCAAAAAACTACGAGTTTCCTGAAATCTCAGCAAACATTTTTTCACCCAATCATGATGATACTTCCATTTAATGATCAGTACACCAATCCCACTTGGCTCACCAAATTTTGTTCTTCTAGGTTAAACCGTTCCTTTGCAGTAACCGTTTTCATGTTTAGGTTTCACTCTGTTTTCTCCTATATGGATACATGTATTTGGAACTCTAAATCAAAACACGGTTTTGTGCTAGCTCTTTGAAACTTGGCACAATAATGTAGTTCCAAGTTCTATCGCTATGGTTTGTGTGCTATTGAAGTAGCCCCAAGCAGAGACTGACGAGAATGCCTTTCATTGAAAGGGGTTGCCCAAGCTTCCAAAAAACTGCGAGTTTCCTGAAATCTCAGCAAACATTTTTTCACCCAATCTTGATGATACTTGCAGGTAGTGATCAGTACACGAATCCCACTTCGATCACCAAATTTCGTTCTTCTAGGTTAAACCGTTCCTTTGCAGTAACCGTTTTCATGTTTAGGTTTCACTCTGTTTTCTCCTATATGGATACATGTAGTTGGAACTCTAAATCAAACACGGTTTGTGCTAGCTCTTTGAAACTTGGCACAAGAATGTAGTTCCAAGTTCTATCGCTATGGTTTGTGTGCTATTGAAGTAGCCCCAAGGCAGAGACTGACGAGAATCCCTTTCATTGAAAGGGGTTGCCAAGCTTCCAAAAAACTGCGAGTTTCCTGAAATCTCAGCAAACATTTTTTCACCCAATCTTGATGATACTTGCAGGTAGTGATCAGTACACGAATCCCACTTGGCTCACCAAATTTCGTTCTTCTAGGTTAAACCCTTCCTTTGCAGTAACCGTTTTCATGTTTAGGTTTCACTCTGTTTTCTCCCATATGGATACATGTAGTGGAACTCTAAATCAAACACGGTTTGTGCTAGCTCTTTGAAACTTGGCACAATAATATAGTTCCAAGTTCTATCGCTATGGTTTGTGTGCTATTGAAGTACCCCAAGCAGACACTGACGAGAACCCCTTTCATTGAAAGGGGTTGCCAAGCTTCCAAAAAACTGCGAGTTTCCTGAAATCTCAGCAAACATTTTTTCACTCAATCTTGATGATACTTGCAGGTAGTGATCAGTACACGAATCCCACTTGGCTCACCAAATTTCGTTCTTCTAGGTTAAACCGTTCCTTTGCAGTAACCGTTTTCATGTTTAGGTTTCACTCTGTTTTCTCCTATATGGATACATTGTAGTTGGAACTCTAAATCAAACACGGTTTGTGCTGCTCTTTGAAACTTGGCACAATAATGTAGTTTCCAAGTTCTATCGCTATGGTTTGTTTGCTATTGAAGTAGCCCCAAGCAGAGACTGACGAGAATCCCTTTCATTGAAAGGGGTTGCCAAGCTTCCAAAAAACTGCGAGTTTCCTGAAATCTCAGCAAATATTTTTTCACCCAATCTTGATGATACTTGCAGGTAGTGATCAGTACATGAATCCCACCTGGCTTCACTAAATTTTGTTCTTCTAGGTTAAAACGTTCCTTTGCAGTAACCGTTTTCATGTTTAGGTTTCACTCTGTTTTCTCCTATTTGGATACATGTAGTTGGAACTCTAAATCAAACACGGTTTGTGCTAGCTCTTTGAAACTTGGCACAATAATGTAGTTCCAAGTTCTATCGCTAGGGTTTGTGTGCTATTGAAGTAGCCCCAAGCAGAGACTGACGAGAATCCCTTTCATTGAAAGGGGTTGCCAAGCTTCCAAAAAACTACCAGTTTCCAGAAATCTCAGCAAACATTTTTTCGCCCTATCTTGATGATACTTCCATTTAATGATCAGTACACCAATCCCACTTGGCTCACCAAATTTCGTTCTTCTAGGTTAAACCGTTCCTTTGCAGTAACCGTTTTCATGTTTAGGTTTCACTCTGTTTTCTCCTATATGGATACATGTAGTTGGAACTCTAAATCAAACACGGTTTTGTGCTAGCTCTTTGAAACTTGGCACAATAATATAGTTCGAATTTCTATCGCTATGGTTTGTGTGCTATTGAAGTAGCCCCAAGCAGAGACTGACGAGAATCCCTTTCATTGAAAGGGGTTGTCCAGCTTCCAAAAAACTACGAGTTTCCTGAAATCTCAGCAAACATTTTTTCACCCAATCTTGATGATACTTCCATTTAATGGTCAGTACACCAATCCCACTTGGCTCACCAAATTTCGTTCTTCTAGGTTAAACCGTTCCTTTGCAGTAACCGTTTTCATGTTTAGGTTTCACTCTGTTTTCTCCTATATGGATACATGTATTTGGAACTCTAAATCAAACACGGTTTGTGCTAGCTCTTTGAAACTTGGCACAATAATGTAGTTCCAAGTTCTATCGCTATGGTTTGTGTGCTATTGAAGTAGCCCAAGCAGAGACTGACGAGAATGCCTTTCATTGAAAGGGGTTGCCAAGCTTCCAAAAAACTGCGAGTTTCCTGAAATCTCAGCAAACATTTTTTCACCCAATCTTGATGATACTTGCAGGTAGTGATCAGTACAGGAATCCCACTTGGCTCACCAAATTTCGTTCTTCTAGGTTAAACCGTTCCTTTGCAGTAACCGTTTTCATGTTTAGGTTTCACTCTGTTTTCTCCTATATGGATACATGTAGTTGGAACTCTAAATCAAACACGGTTTGTGCAAGCTCTTTGAAACTTGGTACAAGAATGTAGTTCCAAGTTCTATCGCTATGGTTTGTGTGCTATTGAAGTAGCCCCAAGCAGAGACTGACGAGAATCCCTTTCATTGAAAGGGGGTTGCCAAGCTTCCAAAAAACTGCGAGTTTCCTGAAATCTCAGCAAACATTTTTTCACCCAATCTTGATGATACTTGCAGGTAGTGATCAGTACACGAATCCCACTTGGCTCACCAAATTTCGTTCTTCTAGGTTAAACCCTTCCTTTGCAGTAACCGTTTTCATGTTTAGGTTTCACTCTGTTTTCTCCCATATGGATACATGTAGTTGGAACTCTAAATCAAACACGGTTTGTGCTAGCTCTTTGAAACTTGGCACAATAATATAGTTCCAAGTTCTATCGCTATGGTTTGTGTGCTATTGAAGTACCCCAAGCAGACACTGACGAGAACCCCTTTCATTGAAAGGGGTTGCCAAGCTTCCAAAAAACTACGAGTTTCCTGAAATCTCAGCAAACATTTTTTCACCCAATCTTGATGATACCTCTATTTAATGATCAGTACACCAATTCCACTTGGATCACCAAATTTCGTTCTTCTAGGTTAAACCGTTCCTTTGCAGTAACCGTTTTTCATGTTTAGGTTTCACTCTGTTTTCTCCTATATGGATACATGTAGTTGGAACTCTAAATCAAACACGGTTTGTGCTAGCTCTTTGAAACTTGGCACAATAATGTAGTTCCAAGTTCTATCACTATGGTTTGTGTGCTATTGAAGTAGCCCCAAGCAGAGACTGACGAGAATCCCTTTCATGGAAAGGGGTTGCCAGGCTTCCAAAAAACTGCGAGTTTCCTGAAATCTCAGCAAACATTTTTTCACCCAGTCTTGATGATACTTCCATTTAATGATCAGTACACCAATCCCACTTGGCTCACCAAATTTCGTTCTTCTAGGTTAAACCGTTCCTTTGCAGTAACCGTTTTCATGTTTAGGTTTCACTCTGTTTTCTCCTATATGGATACATGTAGTTGGAACTCTAAATCAAACACGGTTTTGTGCTAGCTCTTTGAAATTTGGCACAATAATGTAGTTCCAAGTTCTATCGCTATGGTTTGTGTGCTATTGAAAGTAGCCCCAAGAAGAGACTGACGAGAATCCCTTTCATTGAAAGGGGTTGCCAAGCTTCCAAAAAACTGCGAGTTTCCTGAAATCTCAGCAAACATTTTTTCACCCAATCTTGATGATACTTGCAGGTAGTGATCAGTATACGAATCCCACTTGGCTCACCAAATTTCGTTCTTCTAGGTTAAACCGTTCCTTTGCAGTAACCGTTTTCATGTTTAGGTTTCACTCTGTTTTCTCCTATATGGATACATGTAGTTGGAAACTCTAAATCAAACACGGTTTGTGCTAGCTCTTTGAAACTTGGCACAAGATGTAGTTCCAAGTTCTATCGCTATGGTTTGTGTGCTATTGAAGTAGCCCCAAGCAGAGACTGACGAGAATCCCTTTCATTGAAAGGGGTTGCCAAGCTTCCAAAAAACTGCGAGTTTCCTGAAATCTCAGCAAATATTTTTTCACCCAATCTTGATGATACTTGCAGGTAGTGATCAGTACACGAATCCCACTTGGCTCACCAAATTTCGTTCTTCTAGGTTAAACCGTTCTTTGCAGTAACCGTTTTCATGTTTAGGTTTCACTCTGTTTTCTCCTATATGGATACATGTAGTTGGAACACTAATCAAACACGGTTTGTGCTAGCTCTTTGAAACTTGGCACAATAATGTAGTTCCAAGTTCTATGGCTATGGTTTGTGTGCTATTGAAGTAGCCCCAAGCAGAGACTGACGAGAATCCCTTTCATTGAAAGGGGTTGCCAAGCTTCCAAAAAACTACGAGTTTCCTGAAATCTCAGCAAACATTTTTTCACCCCAATCTTGATGATACTTCTATTTAATGATCAGTACACCAATCCCACTTGGCTCACCAAAATTTCGTTCTTCTAGGTTAAACCCTTCCTTTGCAGTAACCGTTTTCATGTTTAGGTTTCACTCTGTTTTCTCCTATATGGATATATGTAGTTGGAACTCTAAATCAAACACGGTTTGTGCTAGCTCTTTGAAACTTGGCACAATAATGTAGTTCCAAGTTCTATCGCTATGGTTTGTGTGCTATTGAAGTAGCCCCAAGCAGAGACTGACGAGAATCCCTTTCATTGAAAGGGGTTGCCAAGCTTCCAAAAAACTGCGAGTTTCCTGAAATCTCAGCAAATATTTTTTCACCCAATCTTGATGATACTTGCAGGTAGTGATCAGTACATGAATCCCACCTGGCTCACTAAATTTTGTTCTTCTAGGTTAAAACGTTCCTTTGCAGTAACCGTTTTCATGTTTAGGTTTCACTCTGTTTTCTCCTATTTGGATACATGTTGTTGGAACTCTAAATCAAACACGGTTTGTGCTAGCTCTTTGAAACATGGTACAAGAATGTAGTTCCAAGTTCTATCGCTATGGTTTGTGTGCTATTGAAGTAGCCCCAAGCAGAGACTGACGAGAATCCCTTTCATTGAAAGGGGTTGCCAAGCTTCCAAAAAACTGCGAGTTTCCTGAAATCTCAGCAAACATTTTTTCACCCAATCTTGATGATACTTGCAGGTAGTGATCAGTACACGAATCCCACTTGGCTCACCAAATTTCGTTCTTCTAGGTTAAACCCTTCCTTTGCAGTAACCGTTTTCATGTTTAGGTTTCACTCTGTTTTCTCCCAATATGGATACATGTAGTTGGAACTCTAAATCAAACACGGTTTGTGCTAGCTCTTTGAAACTTGGCACAATAATATAGTTCCAAGTTCTATCGCTATGGTTTGTGTGCTATTTGAAGTACCCCAAGCAGACACTGACGAGAACCCCTTTCATTGAAAGGGGTTGCCAAGCTTCCAAAAAACTACGAGTTTCCTGAAATCTCAGCAAACATTTTTTTCACCCAATCTTGATGATACCTCTATTTTAATGATCAGTACACCAATTCCACTTGGATCACCAAATTTCGTTCTTCTAGGTTAAACCGTTCCTTTGCAGTAACCGTTTTCATGTTTAGGTTTCACTCTGTTTTCTCCTATATGGATACATGTAGTTGGAACTCTAAATCAAACACGGTTTGTGCTAGCTCTTTGAAACTTGGCACAATAATGTAGTTCCAAGTTCTATCACTATGGTTTGTGTGCTATTGAAGTAGCCCAAGCAGAGACTGACGAGAATCCCTTTCATGGAAAGGGGTTGCCAGGCTTCCAAAAAACTGCGAGTTTCCTGAAAATCTCAGCAAACATTTTTTCACCCAGTCTTGATGATACTTCCATTTAATGATCAGTACACCAATCCCACTTGGCTCACCAAATTTCGTTCTTCTAGGTTAAACCGTTCCTTTGCAGTAACCGTTTTCATGTTTAGGTTTCACTCTGTTTTTTCCTATATGGATACATGTAGTTGGAACTCTAAATCAAACACGGTTTTGTGCTAGCTCTTTGAAATTTGGCACAATAATGTAGTTCCAAGTTCTATCGCTATGGTTTGTGTGCTATTGAAGTAGCCCCAAGAAGAGACTGACGAGAATCCCTTTCATTGAAAGGGGTTGCCAAGCTTCCAAAAAACTGCGAGTTTCCTGAAATCTCAGCAAACATTTTTTCACCCAATCTTGATGATACTTGCAGGTAGTGATCAGTATACGAATCCCACTTGGCTCACCAAATTTCGTTCTTCTAGGTTAAACCGTTCCTTTGCAGTAACCGTTTTTCATGTTTAGGTTTCACTCTGTTTTCTCCTATATGGATACATGTAGTTGGAACTCTAAATCAAACACGGTTTGTGCTAGCTCTTTGAAACTTGGCACAAGATGTAGTTCCAAGTTCTATCGCTATGGTTTGTGTGCTATTGAAGTAGCCCCAAGCAGAGACTGACGAGAATCCCTTTCATTGAAAGGGGTTGCCAAGCTTCCAAAAAACTGCGAGTTTCCTGAAATCTCAGCAAACATTTTTTTCACCCAATCTTGATGATACTTGCAGGTAGTGATCAGTACACGAATCCCACTTGGCTCACCAAATTTCGTTCTTCTAGGTTAAACCGTTCTTTGCAGTAACCGTTTTCATGTTTAGGTTTCACTCTGTTTTCTCCTATATGGATACATGTAGTTGGAACACTAAATCAAACACGGTTTGTGCTAGCTCTTTGAAACTTGGCACAATAATGGTAGTTCCAAGTTCTATGGCTATGGTTTGTGTGCTATTTGAAGTAGCCCCAAGCAGAGACTGACGAGAATCCCTTTCATTGAAAGGGGTTGCCAAGCTTCCAAAAAACTACGAGTTTCCTGAAATCTCAGCAAACATTTTTTCACCCAATCTTGATGATACTTGCAGGTAGTGATCAGTACACGAATCCCACTTGGCTCACCAAATTTCGTTCTTCTAGGTTAAACCTTCCTTTGCAGTAACCGTTTTCATGTTTAGGTTTCACTCTGTTTTCTCCTATATGGATATATGTAGTTGGAACTCTAAATCAAACACGGTTTGTGCTAGCTCTTTGAAACTTGGCACAATAATGTAGTTTCAAGTTCTATCGCTAGGGTTTGTGTGCTATTGAAGTAGCCCCAAGCAGAGACTGACGAGAATCCCTTTCATTGAAAGGGGATGCCAAGCTTCCAAAAAACTACGAGTTTCCTGAAATCTCAGCAAACATTTTTCACCCAATCTTGATGATACTTCCATTTAATGATCAGTACACAAATCCCACTTGGCTCACCAAATTTCGTTCTTCTAGGTTAAACCGTTCCTTTGCAGTAACCGTTTTCATGTTTAGGTTTCACTCTGTTTTCTCCTATATGGATACATGTAGTTGGAACTCTAAATCAAACACGGTTTGTGCTAGCTCTTTGAAACTTGGCACAATAATGTAGTTCCAAGTTCTATCGCTATGGTTTGTGTGCTATTGAAGTAGCCCCAAGCAGAGACTGACGAGAATCCCTTTCATTGAAAGGGGTTGCCAAGCTTCCAAAAAACTGCGAGTTTCCTGAAAATCTCAGCAAATATTTTTTCACCCAATCTTGATGATACTTGCAGGTAGTGATCAGTACATGAATCCCACCTGGCTCACTAAATTTTGTTCTTCTAGGTTAAAACGTTCCTTTGCAGTAACCGTTTTCATGGTTTAGGTTTCACTCTGTTTTCTCCTATTTGGATACATGTTGTTGGAACTCTAAATCAAACACGGTTTGTGCTAGCTCTTTGAAACTTGGCACAATAATGTAGTTCCAAGTTCTATCGCTATGGTTTGTGTGCTATTGAAGTAGCCCCAAGCAGAGACTGACGAGAATCCTTTCATTGAAAGGGGTTGCCAAGCTTCCAAAAAACTACGAGTTTCCTGAAATCTCAGCAAACATTTTTTCACCCAATCTTGATGATACTTCTATTTAATGATCAGTACACAATCCCACTTGGCTCACCAAATTTCGTTCTTCTAGGTTAAACCGTTCCTTTGCAGTAACCGTTTTCATGTTTAGGTTTCACTCTGTTTTCTCCTATATGATTACATGTAGTTGGAACTCTAAATCAAACACGGTTTGTGCTAGCTCTTTGAAACATGGCACAATAATGTAGTTCCAAGTTCTATCGCTATGGTTTGTGTGCTATTGAAGTAGCCCCAAGCAGAGACTGACGAGAATCCCTTTCAATGAAAGGGTTGCCAAGCTTCCAAAAAACTGCGAGTTTCCTGAAATCTCAGCAAATATTTTTTTCACCCAATCTTGATGATACTTCTATTTAATGATCAGTACACCAATCCCACTTGGCTCACCAAATTTCGTTCTTCTAGGTTAAACCCGTTCCTTTGCAGTAACCGTTTTCATGTTTAGGTTTCACTCTGTTTTCTCCTATATGGATACATGTAGTTGGAACTCTAAATCAAACACGGTTTGTGCTAGCTCTTTTAAACTTGGCACAATAATGTAGTTCCAAGTTCTATCACTATGGTTTGTGTGCTATTGAAATAGCCCAAGCAGAGACTGACGAGAATCCCTTTCATTGAAAGGGGTTGCCAAGCTTCCAAAAAACTACGAGTTTCCTGAGATCTCAGCTGACATTTTTTCGCCCAATCTTGATGATACTTCCATTTAATGATCAGTACACCAATCCCACTTGGCTCACCAAATTTCGTTCTTCTAGGTTAAACCGTTCCTTTGCAGTAATCGTTTTCATATTTAGGTTTCACTCTGTTTTCTCCTATATACATAGATGTATTTGGAACTCTAAATCAAACACGGTTTGTGCTACCTCTTTGAAACTTGGCAAAATAATGTAGTTTCAAGTTCTATCGCTAGGGTTTGTGTGCTATTGAAGTAGCCCCAATCAGAGACTGACGAGAATCCCTTTCATTGAAAGGGGTTGCCAAGCTTCCAAAAAACTGCGAGTTTCCTGAAATCTCAGCAAACATTTTTTCACCCAATCTTGATGATACTTGCAGGTAGTGATCAGTACATGAATCCCACTTGGCTCACTAAATTTTGTTCTTCTAGGTTAAAACGTTCCTTTGCAGTAACCGTTTTCATGTTTAGGTTTCACTCTGTTTTCTCCTATTTGGATACATGTAGTTGGAACTCTAAATCAAACACGGTTAGTGCTAGCTCTTTGAAACTTGGCACAATAATGTAGTTCCAAGTTCTATCGCTATGGTTTGTGTGCTATTGAAGTAGCCCCAAGCAGAGACTGACGAGAATCCCTTTCATTGAAAGGGGTTGCCAAGCTTCCAAAAAACTGCGAGTTTCCTGAAATCTCAGCAAACATTTTTTCACCCAATCTTGATGATACTTCTATTTAATGATCAGTACACCAATCCCACTTGGCTCACCAAATTTCGTTCTTCTAGGTTAAACCGTTCCTTTGCAGTAACCGTTTTCATGCTTAGGTTTCACTCTGTTTTCTCCTATATGGATACATGTAGTTGGAACTCTAAATCAAACACGGTTTTGTGCTAGCTCTTTGAAACTTGGCACAATAATGTAGTTCCAAGTTCTATCGCTATGGTTTGTGTGCTATTGAAGTAGCCCCAAGCAGAGACTGACAAGAATCCCTTTCATTGAAAGGGGTTGCCAAGCTTCCAAAAACTGCGAGTTTCCTGAAATCTCAGCAAATATTTTTTCACCCAATCTTTGTGATACTTCTATTTAATGATCAGTACACCAATCCCACTTGGCTCACCAAATTCCGTTCTTCCTAGGTTAAACCGTTCCTTTGCAGTAACCGTTTTCATGTTTAGGTTTCACTCTGTTTTCTCCTATATGGATACATATAGTTGGAACTCTAAATCAAACACGGTTTGTGCTAGCTCTTTGAAACTTGGCACAATAATGTAGTTCCAAATTCTATCACTATGGTTTGTGTGCTATTGAAATAGCCCCAAGCAGAGACTGACGAGAATCCCTTTCATTGAAAGGGGTTGCCAAGCTTCCAAAAAACTACGAGTTTCCTGAGATCTCAGCTGACATTTTTTCGCCCAATCTTGATGATACTTCCATTTAATGATCAGTACTCCAATCCACCTTGGCTCACCAAATTTCGTTCTTCTAGGTTAAACCGTTCCTTTGCAGTAATCGTTTTCATATTTAGGTTTCACTCTGTTTTCTCCTATATAGATACATGTAGTTGGAACTCTAAATCAAACACGGTTTGTGCTAGCTCTTTGAAACTTGGCAAAATAATGTAGTTTCAAGTTCTATCGCTAGGGTTTGTGTGCTATTGAAGTAGCCCCAAGCAGCGACTGACGAGAATCCCTTTCATTGAAAGGGGTTGCCAAGCTTCCAAAAAAGTACGAGTTTCCTGAAATCTCAGCAAACATTTTTTTCACCCAATTTTGATGATACTTCCATTTAATGATCAGTACACAAATCCCAGTTGGCTCACCAAATTTCGTTCTTCGAGGTTAAACCGTTCCTTTGCAGTAACCGTTTTCATGTTTAGGTTTCACTCCGTTTTCTCCTATATGGATACATGTAGTTGGAACTCTAAATCAAACACGGTTTGTGCTAGCTCTTTGAAACTTGGCACAATAATGTAGTTCCAAGTTCTATCGCTATGGTGTGTGTGCTATTGAAGTAGCCCCAAGCAGAGACAGAAGAGAATCCCTTTCATTGAAAGGGGTTGCCAAGCTTCCAAAAAACTGCGAGTTTCCTGAAATCTCAGCAAACATTTTTTCACCCAATCTTGATGATACTTCTATTTAATGATCAGTACACCCATCCCACTTGGCTCACCAAATTTCGTTCTTCTAGGTTAAACCGTTCCTTTGCAGTAACCGTTTTCATGTTTAGGTTTCACTCTGTTTTCTCCTATATGGATACATGTAGTTTGGAACTCTAAATCAAACACGGTTTGTGCTAGCTCTTTGAAACTTGGCACAATAATGTAGTTCCAAGTTCTATCGCTATGGTTTGTGTGCTATTGAAGTAGCCCCAAGCAGAGACTGACGAGAATCCCTTTCATTGAAAGGGGTTGCCAAGCTTCCAAAAAACTGCGAGTTTCCTGAAATCTCAGCAAATATTTTTTCACCCAATCTTGATGATACTTCTATTTAATGATCAGTACACCAATCCCACTTGGCTCACCAAATTTCGTTCTTCTAGGTTAAACCGTTCCTTTGCAGTAACCGTTTTCATGTTTAGGTTTCACTCTGTTTTCTCTATATGGATACATGTAGTTGGAACTCTAAATCAAACACGGTTTGTGCTAGCTCTTTGAAACTTGGCACAATAATGTAGTTCCAAGTTCTATCACTGGTTTGTGTGCTATTGAAATAGCCCCAAGCAGAGACTGACGAGAGTCCCTTTCATTGAAAGGGGTTGCCAAGCTTCCAAAAAACTACGAGTTTCCTGATATCTCAGCTGACATTTTTTCGCCCAATCTTGATGATACTTCCATTTAATGATCAGTACACCAATCCCACTTGGCTCACCAAATTTCGTTTTTCTAGGTTAAACCCGTTCCTTTGCAGTAATCGTTTTCATATTTAGGTTTCACTCTGTTTTCTCCTATATAGATACATGTAGTTGGAACTCTAAATCAAACACGGTTTGTGCTAGCTCTTTGAAACTAGGCAAAATAATGTAGTTTCAAGTTCTATCGCTAGGGTTTGTGTGCTATTGAAGTAGCCCCAAGCAGCGACTGATGAGAATCCCTTTCATTGAAAGGGGTTGCCAAGCTTCCAAAAAAACTACGAGTTTCCTGAAATCTCAGCAAAACATTTTTTCACCCAATCTTGATGATACTTCCATTTAATGATCAGTACACCAATCCCACTTGGCTCACCAAATTTGCTTCTTCTAGGTTAAACCGTTCCTTTGCAGTAACTGTTTTCATGTTTAGGTTTCACTCTGTTTTCTCCTATATGGATACATGTATTTGGAACTCTAAATCAAACACGGTTTGTGCTAGCTCTTTGAAACTTGGCACAATAATATAGTTCCAAGTTCTATCGCTATGGTTTGTGTGCTATTGAAGTAGCCCCAAGCAGAGACTGACGAGAATCCCTTTCATTGAAAGGGGTTGCCAAGCTTCAAAAAACTACGAGTTTCCTGAAATCTCAGCAAACATTTTTTCACCCAATCTTGATGATACTTCCATTTAATGATCAGTACACAAATCCCACTTGGCTCACCAAATTTCGTTCTTCTAGGTTAAACCGTTCCTTTGCAGTAACCGTTTTCATGTTTAGGTTTCACTCTGTTTTCTCCTATATGGATACATGTAGTTGGAACTCTAAATCAAACACGGTTTGTGCTAGCTCTTTGAAACTTGGCACAATAATGTAGTTCCAAGTTCTATCGCTATGGTTTGTGTGCTATTGAAGTAGCCCCAATCAGAGACTGACGAGAATCCCTTTCAATGAAAGGGGTTGCCAAGCTTCCTAAAAACTACGAGTTTCTTGAAATCTCAGCAAACATTTTTTCACCCAATCTTGATGATACTTCTATTTAATGATCAGTACACGAATCCCACTTGGCTCACCAAATTTCGTTCTTCTAGGTTAAACCGTTCCTTTGCAGTAACCGTTTTCATGTTTAGGTTTCACTCTGTTTTCTCCTATATGGATACATGTAGTTGGAACTCTAAATCAAACACGGTTTGTGCTAGCTCTTTGAAACTTGGCACAATAATGTAGTTCCAAGTTCTATCGCTATGGTTTGTGTGCTATTGAAGTAGCCCCAAGCAGAGACTGACAAGAATCCCTTTCATTGAAAGGGGTTGCCAAGCTTCCAAAAAACTACGAGTTTCCTGAAATCTCAGCAAACATTTTTTCACCCAATCTTGATGATACTTCTATTTAATGATCAGTACACCCATCCCACTTGGCTCACCAAATTTCGTTCTTCTAGGTTAAACCGTTCCTTTGCAGTAACCGTTTTCATGTTTAGGTTTTCACTCTGTTTTCTCCTATATGGATACATGTAGTTGGAACTCTAAATCAAACACGGTTTTGTGCTAGCTCTTTGAAACTTGGCACAATAATGTAGTTCCAAGTTCTATCGCTATGGTTTGTGTGCTATTGAAGTAGCCCCAAGCAGAGACTGACGAGAATCCCTTTCATTGAAAGGGGTTGCCAAGCTTCCAAAAAACTGCGAGTTTCCTGAAATCTCAGGAAACATTTTTTCACCCAATCTTTATGATACTTGCAGGTTGTGATCAGTACACGAATCTCACTTGGCTCACTAAATTTTCGTTCTTCTAGGTTTAACCGTTCCTTTGCAGTAACCGTTTTTCATGTTTAGGTTTCACTCTGTTTTCTCCTATATGGATACATGTAGTTGGAACTCTAAATCAAACACGGTTTGTGCTAGCTCTTTGAAAACTTGGCACAATAATGTAGTTATAAGTTCTATCACTATGGTTTGTGTGCTATTGAAGTAGCCCCAAGCAGAGACTGACGAGAATCCCTTTCATTGAAAGGGGTTGCCAAGCTTCAAAAAACTACGAGTTTCCTGAAATCTCAGCAAACATTTTTTCACCCAATCTTGATGATACTTCCATTTAATGATCAGTACACAAATCCCACTTGGCTCACCAAATTTCGTTCTTCGAGGTTAAACCGTTCCTTTGCAGTAACCGTTTTCATGTTTAGGTTTCACTCTGTTTTCTCCTATATGGATACATGTAGTTGGAACTCTAAATCAAACACGGTTTGTGCTAGCTCTTTGAAACTTGGCACAATAATGTAGTTCCAAGTTCTATCGCTATGGTTTGTGTGCTATTGAAGTAGCCCCAATCAGAGACTGACGAGAATCCCTTTCAATGAAAGGGGTTGCCAAGCTTCCAAAAAACTACGAGTTTCCTGAAATCTCAGTAAACATTTTTTCACCCAATCTTGATGATACTTGCAGGTAGTGATCAGTACACGAATCCCACTTGGCTCACCAAATTTCGTTCTTTAGGTTAAACCGTTCCTTTGCAGTAACCGTTTTCATGTTTAGTTTCACTCTGTTTTCTCCTATATGGATACATGTAGTTGGAACTCTAAAATCAAACACGGTTTGTGCTAGCTCTTTGAAACTTGGCACAATAATGTAGTTCCAAGTTCTATCGCTATTGGTTTGTGTGCTATTGAAGTAGCCCCAAGCAGAGACTGACAAGAATCCCTTTCATTGAAAGGGGTTGCCAAGCTTCCAAAAAACTACGAGTTTCCTGAAATCTCAGCAAACATTTTTTTCACCCAATCTTGATGATACTTCCATTTAATGATCAGTACACGAATCCCACTTGGCTCACCAAATTTCGTTCTTCTAGGTTAAACCGTTCCTTTGCAGTAACCGTTTTCATGTTTAGGTTTCACTCTGTTTTCTCCTATATGGATACATGTAGTTGGAACTCTAAATCAAACACGGTTTGTGCTAGCTCTTTGAAACTTGGCACAATAATGTAGTTCCACGTTCTATCGCTATGGTTTGTGTGCTATTGAAGTAGCCCCAAGCAGAGACTGACGAGAATCCCTTTCATAGAAAGGGGTTGCCAGGCTTCAAAAAACTCCGAGTTTCCTGAAATCTCAGCAGACATTTTTTCACCCAATCTTGATGAAACTTCCATTTAATGATCAGTACACCAATCCCACTTGGCTCACCAAATTTCGTTCTTCTAGGTTAAACCGTTCCTTTGCAGTAATCGTTTTCATATTTAGGTTTCACTCTGTTTTCTCCTATATAGATACATGTAGTTGGAACTCTAAATCAAACACGGTTTGTGCTAGCTCTTTGAAACTTGGCACAATAATATAGTTCCAAGTTCTATCGCTATGGTTTGTGTGCTATTGAAGTAGCCCCAAGCAGAGAATGACGAGAATCCCTTTCATTGAAAGGGGTTGCCAAGCTTCCAAAAAACTACGAGTTCCTGAAATCTCAGCAAACATTTTTTCACCCAATCTTGATGATACTTCCATTTAATGATCAGTACACCAATCCCACTTGGCACACCAAATTTCGTTCTTCTAGGTTAAACCGTTCCTTTGCAGTAACCATTTTCATGTTTAGGTTTCACTCTGTTTTCTCCTATATGGATACATGTAGTTGGAACTCTAAATCAAACACGGTTTGTGCTAGCTCTTTGAAACTTGGCACAATAATGTAGTTCCAAGTTCTATCGCTATGGTTTGTGTGCTATTGAAGTAGCCCCAAGCAGAGACTGACGAGAATCCCTTTCATTGAAAGGGGTTGCCAAGCTTCCAAAAAACTACGAGTTTCCTAAAATATCAGCAAACATTTTTTCACCCAATCTTGATGATACTTCCATTTAATGATCAGTACACCAATCCCACTTGGCTCACCAAATTTCGTTCTTCTATGTTAAACCGTTCCTTTGCAGTAACCGTTTTCATATTTAGGTTTCACTCTGTTTTCTCCTATATGGATACATGTAGTTGGAACTCTAAATCAAACACGGTTTGTGCTAGCTCTTTGAAACTTGGCACAATAATGTAGTTCCAAGTTCTATCGCTATGGTTTGTGTGCTATTGAAGTAGCCCCAATCAGAGACTGACGAGAATCCCTTTCAATGAAAGGGGTTGCCAAGCTTCCAAAAAACTACGAGTTTCCTGAAATCTCAGCAAACATTTTTTCACCCAATCTTGATGATACTTCTATTTAATGATCAGTACACCAATCCCACTTGGCTCACCAAATTTCGTTCTTCTAGGTTAAACCGTTCCTTTGCAGTAACCGTTTTCATATATAGGTTTCACTCTGTTTTCTCCTATATGGATACATGTAGTTGGAACTCTAAATCAAACACAGTTTGTGCTAGCTCTTTGAAACTTGGCACAATAATGTAGTTCCACGTTGTATCGCTATGGTTTGTGTGCTATTGAAGTAGCCCCAAGCAGAGACTGACGAGAATCCCTTTCATAGAAAGGGGTTGCCAAGGCTTCAAAAAACTCCGAGTTTCCTGAAATCTCAGCAGACATTTTTCACCCAATCTTGATGAAACTTGCATTTAATGATCAGTACACCAATCCCACTTGGCTCACCAAATTTCGTTCTTCTAGGTTAAACCGTTCCTTTGCAGTAATCGTTTTCATATTTAGGTTTCACTCTGTTTTCTCCTATATAGATACATGTAGTTGGAACTCTAAAATCAAACACGGTTTGTGCTAGCTCTTTGAAACTTGGCACAATAATATAGTTCCAAGTTCTATCGCTATGGTTTGTGTGCTATTGAAGTAGCCCCAAGCAGAGAATGACGAGAATCCCTTTCATTGAAAGGGGTTGCCAAGCTTCCAAAAAACTACGAGTTTCCTGAAATCTCAGCAAACATTTTTTCACCCAATCTTGATGATACTTCCATTTAATGATCAGTACACCAATCTCACTTGGCACACCAAATTTCGTTCTTCTAGGTTAAACCGTTCCTTTGCAGTAACCGTTTTCATGTTTAGGTTTCACTCTGTTTTCTCCTATATGGATACATGTAGTTGGAACTCTAAATCAAACACGGTTTGTGCTAGCTCTTTGAAACTTGGCACAATAATGTAGTTCCAAGTTCTATCGCTATGGTTTGTGTGCTATTGAAGTAGCCCCAAGCAGAGACTGACGAGAATCCCTTTCATTGAAAGGGGTTGCCAAGCTTCCAAAAAACTACGAGTTTCCTAAAATATCAGCAAACATTTTTTCACGCAATCTTGATGATACTTCCATTTAATGATCAGTACACCAATCCCACTTGGCTCACCAAATTTCGTTCTTCTAAGTTAAACCGTTCCTTTGCAGTAACCGTTTTCATATTTAGGTTTCACTCTGTTTTCTCCTATATGGATACATGTAGTTGGAAATCTAAATCAAACACGGTTTGTGCTAGCTCTTTGAAACTTGGCACAATAATGTAGTTCCAAGTTCTATCGCTATGGTTTGTGTGCTATTGAAGTAGCCCCAATCAGAGACTGACGAGAATCCCTTTCAATGAAAGGGGTTGCCAAGCTTCCAAAAAACTACGAGTTTCCTGAAATCTCAGCAAACATTTTTTCACCCAATCTTGATGATACTTCTATTTAATGATCAGTACACCCATCCCACTTGGCTCACCAAATTTCGTTCTTCTAGGTTAAACCGTTCCTTTGCAGTAACCGTTTTCATATATAGGTTTCACTCTGTTTTCTCCTATATGGATACATGTAGTTGGAACTCTAAAATCAAACACGGTTTGTGCTAGCTCTTTGAAACTTGGCACAATAATGTAGTTCCAAGTTCTATCGCTATGGTTTGTGTGCTATTGAAGTAGCCCCAAGCAGAGACTGACGAGAATCCCTTTCAATGAAAGGGGATGCCAAGCTTCCAAAAAAACTACGAGTTTCCTGAAATCTCAGCAGACATTTTTTCACCCAATCTTGATGATACTTCCATTTAATGATCAGTACACCAATCCCACTTGGCTCACCAAATTTCGTTCTTCTAGGTTAAACCGTTCCTTTGCAGTAACCGTTTTCATGTTTAGGTTTCACTCTGTTTTCTCCTATATGGATACATGTAGTTGGAACTCTAAATCAAACACGGTTTGTGCTAGCTCTTTGAAACTTGGCACAATAATGTAGTTCCAAGTTCTATCGCTATGGTTTGTGTGCTATTGAAGTAGCCCCAAGCAGAGACTGACAAGAATCCCTTTCATTGAAAGGGGTTGCCAAGCTTCCAAAAAACTGCGAGTTTCCTGAAATCTCAGCAAACATTTTTTCACTCAATCTTGATGATACTTGCAGGTAGTGATCAGTACACGAATCCCACTTGGCTCACCAAATTTCGTTCTTCTAGGTTAAACCGTTCCTTTGCAGTAACCGTTTTCATGTTTAGGTTTCACTCTGTTTTCTCCTATATGGATACATGTAGTTGGAACTCTAAATCAAACACGGTTTGTGCTAGCTCTTTGAAACTTGGCACAATAATGTAGTTCCAAGTTCTATCGCTATGGTTTGTGTGCTATTGAAGTAGCCCCAAGCAGAGACTGACGAGAATCCCTTTCATTGAAAGGGGTTGCCAAGCTTCCAAAAATCTACCAGTTTCCTGAAATCTCAGCAAACATTTTTTCACCCAATCTTGATGATACTTCCATTTAATGATCAGTACACCAATCCCACTTGGCACACCAAATTTCGTTCTTCTAGGTTAAACCGTTCCTTTGCAGTAACCGTTTTCATGTTTAGGTTTCACTCTGTTTTCTCCTATATGGATACATGTAGTTGGAACTCTAAATCAAACACGGTTTGTGCTAGCTCTTTGAAACTTGGCACAATAATGTAGTTCCAAGTTCTATCGCTATGGTTTGTGTGCTGTTGAAGTAGCCCCAAGCAGAGACTGACGAGAATCCCTTTCATTGAAAGGGGTTGCCAAGCTTCCAAAAAACTACGAGTTTCCTAAAATATCAGCAAACATTTTTTCACCCAATCTTGATGATACTTCCATTTAATGATCAGTACACCAATCCCACTTGGCTCACCAAATTTCGTTCTTCTAAGTTAAACCGTTCCTTTGCAGTAACCGTTTTCATATTTAGGTTTCACTCTGTTTTCTCCTATATGGATACATGTAGTTGGAACTCTAAATCAAACACGGTTTGTGCTAGCTCTTTGAAACTTGGCACAATAATGTAGTTCCTAGTTCTATCGCTATGGTTTGTGTGCTATTGAAGTAGCCCCAATCAGAGACTGACGAGAATCCCTTTCAATGAAAGGGGTTGCCAAGCTTCCAAAAAACTACGAGTTTCCTGAAATCTCAGCAAACATTTTTTCACCCAATCATGATGATACTTCTATTTAATGATCAGTACACCAATCCCACTTGGCTCACCAAATTTCGTTCTTCTAGGTTAAACCGTTCCTTTGCAGTAACCGTTTTCATATATAGGTTTCACTCTGTTTTCTCCTATATGGATACATGTAGTTGGAACTCTAAATCAAACACGGTTTGTGCTAGCTCTTTGAAACTTGGCACAATAATGTAGTTCCACGTTCTATCGCTATGGTTTGTGTGCTATTGAAGTAGCCCCAAGCAGAGACTGACGAGAATCCCTTTCAATGAAAGGGGATGCCAAGCTTCCAAAAAACTACGAGTTTCCTGAAATCTCAGCAGACATTTTTTCACCCAATCTTGATGATACTTCCATTTAATGATCAGTACACGAATCCCACTTGGCTCACCAAATTTCGTTCTTCTAGGTTAAACCGTTCCTTTGCAGTAACCGTTTTCATGTTTAGGTTTCACTCTGTTTCTCCTATATGGATACATGTAGTTGGAACTCTAAATCAAACACGGTTTGTGCTAGCTCTTTGAAACTTGGCACAATAATGTAGTTCCAAGTTCTATCGCTATGGTTTGTGTGCTATTGAAGTAGCCCCAAGCAGAGACTGACAAGAATCCCTTTCATTGAAAGGGGTTGCCAAGCTTCCAAAAAACTGCGAGTTTCCTGAAATCTCAGCAAACATTTTTTCACTCAATCTTGATGATACTTGCAGGTAGTGATCAGTACACGAATCCCACTTGGCTCACCAAATTTCGTTCTTCTAGGTTAAACCGTTCCTTTGCAGTAACCGTTTTCATGTTTAGGTTTCACTCTGTTTTCTCCTATATGGATACATGTAGTTGGAACTCTAAATCAAACACGGTTTGTGCTAGCTCTTTGAAACTTGGCACAATAATGTAGTTCCAAGTTCTATCACTATGGTTTGTGTGCTATTGAAGTAGCCCCAAGCAGAGACTGACGAGAATCCCTTTCATTGAAAGGGGTTGCCAAGCTTCCAAAAATCTATGAGTTTCCTGAAATCTCAGCAAACATTTTTTCACCCAATCTTGATGATACTTCCATTTAATGATCAGTACACCAATCCCACTTGGCTCACCAAATTTCGTTCTTCTAGGTTAAACCGTTCCTTTGCAGTAACCGTTTTCATGTTTAGGTTTCACTCTGTTTTCTCCTATATGGATACATGTAGTTGGAATTCTAAATCAAACACGGTTTGTGCTAGCTCTTTGAAACTTGGCACAATAATGTAGTTCCAAGTTCTATCGCTATGGTTTGTGTGCTATTGAAGTAGCCCCAAGCAGAGACTGACGAGAATCCCTTTCATAGAAAGGGGTTGAAAGGCTTCAAAAACTGCGAGTTTCCTGAAATCTCAGCAGACATTTTTTCACCCAATCTTGATGATACTTCCATTTAATGATCAGTACACCAATCCCACTTGGCTCACCAAATTTCGTTCTTCTAGGTTAAACCGTTCCTTTGCAGTAATCGTTTTCATATTTAGGTTTCACTCTGTTTTCTCCTATATAGATACATGTAGTTGGAACTCTAAATCAAACACGATTTGTGCTAGCTCTTTGAAACTTGGCACAATAATATAGTTCCAAGTTCTATCGCTATGGTTTGTGTGCTATTTGAAGTAGCCCCAAGCAGAGAATGACGAGAATCCCTTTCATTGAAAGGGGTTGCCAAGCTTCTAAAAAACTACGAGTTTCCTGAAATCTCAGCAAACATTTTTTCACCCAATCTTGATGATACTTCCATTTAATGATCAGTACACAATCCCACTTGGCACACCAAATTTCGTTCTTCTAAGTTAAACCGTTCCTTTGCAGTAACCGTTTCATATTTAGGTTTCACTCTGTTTTCTCCTATATGGATACATGTAGTTGGAACTCTAAATCAAACACGGTTTGTGCTAGCTCTTTGAAACTTGGGCACAATAATATAGTTCCAAGTTCTATGGCTATGGTTTTGTGTGCTATTGAAGTAGCCCGAAGCAGAGACTGACGAGAATCCCTTTCATTGAAAGGGGTTATCAAGCTTCCAAAAAAACTACGAGTTTCCTGAAATCTCAGCTTACATTTTTTAACCCAATCTTGATGATACTTCCATTTAATGATCAGTACACCAATCCCACTTGGCTCACCAAATTTCGTTCTTCTAGGTTAAACCGTTCCTTTGCAGTAACCGTTTTCATGTTTAGGTTTTCATCTGTTTTCTCCTATATGGATACATGTAGTTGGAACTCTAAATCAAACACGGTTTGTGCTAGCTCTTTGAAACTTGGCACAATAATATAGTTCCAAGTTCTATCCCTAGGGTTTGTGTGCTATTGAAGTAGCCCCAAGCAGAGACTGACGAGAATCCCTTTCATTGAAAGGGGTTGCCAAGCTTCCAAAAACTACGAGTTTCCTGAAATCTCAGCAAACATTTTTTCACCCAATCTTGATGATACTTCCATTTAATGATCAGTACACGAATCCCACTTGGCTCACCAAATTTCGTTCTTCTAAGGTAAACCGTTCCTTTGCAGTAACCGTTTTCATATTTAGGTTTCACTCTGTTTTCTCCTATATGGATACATGTAGTTGGAACTCTAAATCAAACACGGTTTGTGCTAGCTCTTTGAAACTTGGCACAATAATGTAGTTCCAAGTTCTATCGCTATGGTTTGTGTGCTATTGAAGTAGCCCCAATCAGAGACTGACGAGAATCCCTTTCAATGAAAGGGGTTGCCAAGCTTCCAAAAAACTACGAGTTTCCTGAAATCTCAGCAAACATTTTTTCACCCAATCTTGATGATACTTCTATTTAATGATCAGTACACCAATCCCACTTGGCTCACCAAATTTCGTTCTTCTAGGTTAAACCGTTCCTTTGCAGTAACCGTTTTCATATATATGTTTCACTCTGTTTTCTCCTATATGGATACATGTAGTTGGAACTCTAAATCAAACACGGTTTGTGCTAGCTCTTTGAAACTTGGCACAATAATGTATTTCCAAGTTCTATCGCTATGGTTTGTGTGCTATTGAAGTAGCCCCAAGCAGAGACTGACGAGAATCCCTTTCAATGAAAGGGGATGCCAAGCTTCCCAAAAAACTACGAGTTTCCTGAAATCTCAGCAGACATTTTTTCACCCAATCTTGATGATACTTCCACTTAATGATCAGTACACCAATCCCACTTGGCTCACCAAATTTCGTTCTTCTAGGTTAAACCGTTCCTTTGCAGTAACCGTTTTCATGTTTAGGTTTCACTCTGTTTTCTCCTATATGGATACATGTAGTTGGAACTCTAAATCAAACACGGTTTGTTCTAGCTCTTTGAAACTTGGCACAATAATGTAGTTCCAAGTTCTATCGCTATGGTTTGTGTGCTATTGAAGTAGCCCCAAGCAGAGACTGACAAGAATCCCTTTCATTGAAAGGGGTTGCCAAGCTTCCAAAAAACTGCGAGTTTCCTGAAATCTCAGCAAACATTTTTCACTCAATCTTGATGATACTTGCAGGTAGTGATCAGTACACGAATCCCACTTGGCTCACCAAATTTCGTTCTTCTAGGTTAAACCGTTCCTTTGCAGTAACCGTTTTCATGTTTAGGTTTCACTCTGTTTTCTCCTATATGGATACATGTAGTTGGAACTCTAAATCAAACACGGTTTTGTGCTAGCTCTTTGAAACTTGGCACAATAATGTAGTTCCAAGTTCTATCGCTATGGTTTGTGTGCTATTGAAGTAGCCCCAAGCAGAGACTGACGAGAATCCCTTTCATTGAAAGGGGTTGCCAAGCTTCCAAAAATCTACGAGTTTCCTGAAATCTCAGCAAACATTTTTCACCCAATCTTGATGATACTTCTATTTAAAGATCAGTACACCAATCCCACTTGGCTCACCAAATTTCGTTCTTCTACGTTAAACCGTTCCTTTGCAGTAACCGTTTTCATGTTTAGGTTTCACTCTGTTTTCTCCTATATGGATACATGTAGTTGGAACTCTAAATCAAACACGGTTTGTGCTAGCTCTTTGAAACTTGGCACAATAATGTAGTTCCAAGTTCTATCGCTATGGTTTGTGTGCTATTGAAGTATCCCCAAGCAGAGACTGACGAGAATCCCTTTCAATGAAAGGGGATGCCAAGCTTCCAAAAAACTACGAGTTTCCTGAAATCTCAGCAGACATTTTTTCACCCAATCTTGATGATACTTCCATTTAAAGATCAGTACACCAATCCGACTTGGCTCACCAATTTCGTTCTTCTAGGTTAAACCGTTCCTTTGCAGTAACCGTTTTCATGTTTAGTTTCACTCTGTTTTCTCCTATATGGATACATGTAGTTGGAACTCTAAATCAAACACGGTTTGTGCTAGCTCTTTGAAACTTGGCACAATAATGTAGTTCCAAGTTCTATCGCTATGGTTTGTGTGCTATTGAAGTAGCCCCAAGCAGAGACTGACGAGAATCCCTTTCATTGAAAGGGGTTGCCAAGCTTCCAAAAATCTACGAGTTTCCTGAAATCTCAGCAAACATTTTTCACCCAATCTTGATGATACTTCTATTTAAACATCAGTACACCAATCCCACTTGGCTCACCAAATTTCGTTCTTCTAGGTTAAACCGTTCCTTTGCAGTAACCGTTTTTCATGTTTAGGTTTCACTCTGTTTTCTCCTATATGGATACATGTAGTTGGAACTCTAAATCAAACACGGTTTGTGCTAGCTCTTTGAAACTTGGCACAATAATGTAGTTCCAAGTTCTATCGCTATGGTTTGTGTGCTATTGAAGTAGCCCCAAGCAGAGACTGACGAGAATCCCTTTCATTGAAAGGGGTTGCCAAGCTTCCAAAAAACTACGAGTTTCCTGAAATCTCAGCAAACATTTTTTTCACCCAATCATGATGATACTTTCCATTTAATGATCAGTACACCAATCCCACTTGGCTCACCAAATTTCGTTCTTCTAGGTTAAACCGTTCCTTTGCAGTAACCGTTTTCATGTTTAGGTTTCACTCTGTTTTCTCCTATATAGATACATGTAGTTGGAACACAAAATCAAACACGATTTGTGCTAGCTCTTTGAAACTTGGCACAATAATATAGTTCCAAGTTCTATCGCTATGGTTTGTGTGCTATTGAAGTAGCCCCAAGCAGAGAATGACGAGAATCCCTTTCATTGAAAGGGGTTGCCAAGCTTCCAAAAAACTACGAGTTTCCTGAAATCTCAGCAAACATTTTTTTCACCCAGTCTTGATGATACTTCCATTTAATGATCAGTACACGAATCTCACTTGGCTCACCAAATTTCGTTCTTCTAAATTAAACCGTTCCTTTGCAGGAACCGTTTTTCATATTTAGGTTTCACTCTGTTTTCTCCTATACATGTAGTTGGAACTCTAAATCAAACACGATTTGTGCTAGCTCTTTGAAACTTGGCACAAAAATGTAGTTCCAAGTTCTATGGCTATGGTTTGTGTGCTATTGAAGTAGCCCCAAGCAGAGACTGACGAGAATCCCTTTCATTGAAAGGGGTTATCAAGCTTCCAAAAAACTACGAGTTTCCTGAAATCTCAGCTAACATTTTTTAACCCAATCTTGATGATACTTCCATTTAATGATCAGTACACCAATCCCACTTGGCTCACCAAATTTGCTTCTTCTAGGTTAAACCGTTCCTTTGCAGTAACTGTTTTCATGTTTAGGTTTCACTCTGTTTTCTCCTATATGGATACATGTATTTGGAACTCTAAATCAAACACGGTTTGTGCTAGCTCTTTGAAACTTGGCACAATAATATAGTTCCAAGTTCTATCGCTATGGTTTGTGTGCTATTGAAGTAGCCCCAAGCAGAGACTGACGAGAATCCCTTTCATTGAAAGGGGTTGCCAAGCTTCAAAAACTACGAGTTTCCTGAAATCTCAGCAAACATTTTTTCACCCAATCTTGATGATACTTCCATTTAATGATCAGTACACAAATCCCACTTGGCTCACCAAATTTCGTTCTTCTAGGTTAAACCGTTCCTTTGCAGTAACCGTTTTCATGTTTAGGTTTCACTCTGTTTTCTCCTATATGGATACATGTAGTTGGAACTCTAAATCAAACACGGTTTGTGCTAGCTCTTTGAAACTTGGCACAATAATGTAGTTCCAAGTTCTATCGCTATGGTTTGTGTGCTATTGAAGTAGCCCCAATCAGAGACTGACGAGAATCCCTTTCAATGAAAGGGGTTGCCAAGCTTCCAAAAAACTACGAGTTTCTTGAAATCTCAGCAAACATTTTTTCACCCAATCTTGATGATACTTCTATTTAATGATCAGTACACGAATCCCACTTGGCTCACCAAATTTCGTTCTTCTAGGTTAAACCGTTCCTTTGCAGTAACCGTTTTCATGTTTAGGTTTCACTCTGTTTTCTCCTATATGGATACATGTAGTTGGAACTCTAAATCAAACACGGTTTGTGCTAGCTCTTTGAAACTTGGCACAATAATGTAGTTCCAAGTTCTATCGCTATGGTTTGTGTGCTATTGAAGTAGCCCCAAGCAGAGACTGACAAGAATCCCTTTCATTGAAAGGGGTTGCCAAGCTTCCAAAAAACTACGAGTTTCCTGAAATCTCAGCAAACATTTTTTCACCCAATCTTGATGATACTTCTATTTAATGATCAGTACACCCATCCCACTTGGCTCACCAAATTTCGTTCTTCTAGGTTAAACCGTTCCTTTGCAGTAACCGTTTTCATGTTTAGGTTTCACTCTGTTTTCTCCTATATGGATACATGTAGTTGGAACTCTAAATCAAACACGGTTTGTGCTAGCTCTTTGAAACTTGGCACAATAATGTAGTTCCAAGTTCTATCGCTATGGTTTGTGTGCTATTGAAGTAGCCCCAAGCAGAGACTGACGAGAATCCCTTTCATTGAAAGGGGTTGCCAAGCTTCCAAAAAACTGCGAGTTTCCTGAAATCTCAGCAAACATTTTTTCACCCAATCTTTATGATACTTGCAGGTTGTGATCAGTACACGAATCTCACTTGGCTCACTAAATTTCGTTCTTCTAGGTTTAACCGTTCCTTTGCAGTAACCGTTTTCATGTTTAGGTTTCACTCTGTTTTCTCCTATATGGATACATGTAGTTGGAACTCTAAATCAAACACGGTTTGTGCTAGCTCTTTGAAACTTGGCACAATAATGTAGTTATAAGTTCTATCACTATGGTTTGTGTGCTATTGAAGTAGCCCCAAGCAGAGACTGACGAGAATCCCTTTCATTGAAAGGGGTTGCCAAGCTTCAAAAAAAATACGAGTTTCCTGAAATCTCAGCAAACATTTTTTCACCCAATCTTGATGATACTTCCATTTAATGATCAGTACACAAATCCCACTTGGCTCACCAAATTTCGTTCTTCGAGGTTAAACCGTTCCTTTGCAGTAACCGTTTTCATGTTTAGGTTTCACTCTGTTTTCTCCTATATGGATACATGTAGTTGGAACTCTAAATCAAACACGGTTTGTGCTAGCTCTTTGAAACTTGGCACAATAATGTAGTTCCAAGTTCTATCGCTATGGTTTGTGTGCTATTGAAGTAGCCCCAATCAGAGACTGACGAGAATCCCTTTCAATGAAAGGGGTTGCCAAGCTTCCAAAAAACTACGAGTTTCCTGAAATCTCAGCAAACATTTTTTCACCCAATCTTGATGATACTTGCAGGTAGTGATCAGTACACGAATCCCACTTGGCTCACCAAATTTCGTTCTTTAGGTTAAACCGTTCCTTTGCAGTAACCGTTTTCATGTTTAGGTTTTCACTCTGTTTTCTCCTATATGGATACATGTAGTTGGAACTCTAAATCAAACACGGTTTGTGCTAGCTCTTTGAAACTTGGCACAATAATGTAGTTCCAAGTTCTATCGCTATGGTTTGTGTGCTATTGAAGTAGCCCCAAGCAGAGACTGACAAGAATCCCTTTCATTGAAAGGGGTTGCCAAGCTTCCAAAAAACTACGAGTTTCCTGAAATCTCAGCAAACATTTTTTCACCCAATCTTGATGATAATTCCATTTAATGATCAGTACACGAATCCCACTTGGCTCACCAAATTTCGTTCTTCTAGGTTAAACCGTTCCTTTGCAGTAACCGTTTTCATGTTTAGGTTTCACTCTGTTTTCTCCTATATGGATACATGTAGTTGGAACTCTAAATCAAACACGGTTTGTGCTAGCTCTTTGAAACTTGGCACAATAATGTAGTTCCACGTTCTATCGCTATGGTTTGTGTGCTATTGAAGTAGCCCCAAGCAGAGACTGACGAGAATCCCTTTCATAGAAAGGGGTTGCCAGGCTTCAAAAAACTCCGAGTTTCCTGAAATCTCAGCAGACATTTTTTCACCCAATCTTGATGAAACTTCCATTTAATGATCAGTACACCAATCCCACTTGGCTCACCAAATTTCGTTTTTCTAGGTTAAACCGTTCCTTTGCAGTAATCGTTTTCATATTTAGGTTTCACTCTGTTTTCTCCTATATAGATACATGTAGTTGGAACTCTAAATCAAACACGGTTTGTGCTAGCTCTTTGAAACTTGGCACAATAATATAGTTCCAAGTTCTATCACTATGGTTTGTGTGCTATTGAAGTAGCCCCAAGCAGAGAATGACGAGAATCCCTTTCATTGAAAGGGGTTGCCAAGCTTCCAAAAAACTACGAGTTTCCTGAAATCTCAGCAAACATTTTTTCACCCAATCTTGATGATACTTCCATTTAATGATCAGTACACCAATCCCACTTGGCACACCAAATTTCGTTCTTCTAGGTTAAACCGTTCCTTTGCAGTAACCGTTTTCATGTTTAGGTTTCACTCTGTTTTCTCCTATATGGATACATGTAGTTGGAACTCTAAATCAAACACGGTTTGTGCTAGCTCTTTGAAACTTGGCACAATAATGTAGTTCCAAGTTCTATCGCTATGGTTTGTGTGCTATTGAAGTAGCCCCAAGCAGAGACTGACGAGAATCCCTTTCATTGAAAGGGGTTGCCAAGCTTCCAAAAAACAACGAGTTTCCTAAAATATCAGCAAACATTTTTTCACCAATCTTGATGATACTTCCATTTAATGATCAGTACACCAATCCCACTTGGCTCACCAAATTTCGTTCTTCTATGTTAAACCGTTCCTTTGCAGTAACCGTTTTCATATTTAGGTTTCACTCTGTTTTCTCCTATATGGATACATGTAGTTGGAACTCTAAATAAAACACGGTTTGTGCTAGCTCTTTGAAACTTGGCACAATAATGTAGTTCCAAGTTCTATCGCTATGGTTTGTGTGCTATTGAAGTAGCCCAAATCAGAGACTGACGAGAATCCCTTTCAATGAAAGGGGTTGCCAAGCTTCCAAAAAACTACGAGTTTCCTGAAATCTCAGCAAACATTTTTTCACCCAATCTTGATGATACTTCTATTTAATGATCAGTACACCAATCCCACTTGGCTCACCAAATTTCGTTCTTCTAGGTTAAACCGTTCCTTTGCAGTAACCGTTTTCATATATAGGTTTCACTCTGTTTTCTCCTATATGGATACATGTAGTTGGAACTCTAAATCAAACACGGTTTGTGCTAGCTCTTTGAAACTTGGCACAATAATGTAGTTCCACGTTCTATCGCTATGGTTTGTGTGCTATTGAAGTAGCCCCAAGCAGAGACTGACGAGAATCCCTTTCATAGAAAGGGGTTGCCAGGCTTCAAAAAACTCCGAGTTTCCTGAAATCTCAGCAGACATTTTTTCACCCAATCTTGATGAAACTTGCATTTAATGATCAGTACACCAATCCCACTTGGCTCACCAAATTTCGTTCTTCTAGGTTAAACCGTTCCTTTGCAGTAATCGTTTTCATATTTAGGTTTCACTCTGTTTTCTCCTATATAGATACATGTAGTTGGAACTCTAAATCAAACACGGTTTGTGCTAGCTCTTTGAAACTTGGCACAATAATATAGTTCCAAGTTCTATCGCTATGGTTTGTGTGCTATTGAAGTAGCCCCAAGCAGAGAATGACGAGAATCCCTTTCATTGAAAGGGGTTGCCAAGCTTCCAAAAAACTACGAGTTTCCTGAAATCTCAGCAAACATTTTTCACCCAATCTTGATGATACTTCCATTTAATGATCAGTACACCAATCTCACTTGGCACACCAAATTTCGTTCTTCTAGGTTAAACCGTTCCTTTGCAGTAACCGTTTTCATGTTTAGGTTTCACTCTGTTTTCTCCTATATGGATACATGTAGTTGGAACTCTAAATCAAACACGGTTTGTGCTAGCTCTTTGAAACTTGGCACAATAATGTAGTTCCAAGTTCTATCGCTATGGTTTGTGTGCTATTGAAGTAGCCCCAAGCAGAGACTGACGAGAATCCCTTTCATTGAAAGGGGTTGCCAAGCTTCCAAAAACTACGAGTTTCCTAAAATATCAGCAAACATTTTTTCACCCAATCTTGATGATACTTCCATTTAATGATCAGTACACCAATCCCACTTGGCTCACCAAATTTCGTTCTTCTAAGTTAAACCGTTCCTTTGCAGTAACCGTTTTCATATTTAGGTTTCACTCTGTTTTCTCCTATATGGATACATGTAGTTGGAACTCTAAATCAAACACGGTTTGTGCTAGCTCTTTGAAACTTGGCACAATAATGTAGTTCCAAGTTCTATCGCTATGGTTTGTGTGCTATTGAAGTAGCCCCAATCAGAGACTGACGAGAATCCCTTTCAATGAAAGGGGTTGCCAAGCTTCCAAAAAACTACGAGTTTCCTGAAATCTCAGCAAACATTTTTTCACCCAATCTTGATGATACTTCTATTTAATGATCAGTACACCCATCCCACTTGGCTCACCAAATTTCGTTCTTCTAGGTTAAACCGTTCCTTTGCAGTAACCGTTTTCATATATAGGTTTCACTCTGTTTTCTCCTATATGGATACATGTAGTTGGAACTCTAAATCAAACACGGTTTGTGCTAGCTCTTTGAAACTTGGCACAATAATGTAGTTCCAAGTTCTATCGCTATGGTTTGTGTGCTATTGAAGTAGCCCCAAGCAGAGACTGACGAGAATCCCTTTCAATGAAAGGGGATGCCAAGCTTCCAAAAAACTACGAGTTTCCTGAAACCTCAGCAGACATTTTTCACCCAATCTTGATGATACTTCCATTTAATGATCAGTACACCAATCCCACTTGGCTCACCAAATTTCGTTCTTCTAGGTTAAACCGTTCCTTTGCACTAACCGTTTTCATGTTTAGGTTTCACTCTGTTTTCTCCTATATGGATACATGTAGTTGGAACTCTAAATCAAAACACGGTTTGTGCTAGCTCTTTGAAACTTGGCACAATAATGTAGTTCCAAGTTCTATCGCTATGGTTTGTGTGCTATTGAAGTAGCCCCAAGCAGAGACTGACGAGAATCACTTTCAATGAAAGGGGATGCCAAGCTTCCAAAAAACTGCGAGTTTCCTGAAATCTCAGCAAACATTTTTTCACTCAATCTTGATGATACTTGCAGGTAGTGATCAGTACACGAATCCCACTTGGCTCACCAAATTTCGTTCTTCTAGGTTAAACCGTTCCTTTGCAGTAACCGTTTTCATGTTTAGGTTTCACTCTGTTTTCTCCTATATGGATACATGTAGTTGGAACTCTAAATCAAACACGGTTTGTGCTAGCTCTTTGAAACTTGGCACAATAATGTAGTTCCAAGTTCTATCGCTATGGTTTGTGTGCTATTGAAGTAGCCCCAAGCAGAGACTGACGAGAATCCCTTTCATTGAAAGGGGTTGCCAAGCTTCCAAAAATCTACCAGTTTCCTGAAATCTCAGCAAACATTTTTTCACCCAATCTTGATGATACTTCCATTTAATGATCAGTACACCAATCCCACTTGGCACACCAAATTTCGTTCTTCTAGGTTAAACCGTTCCTTTGCAGTAACCGTTTTCATGTTTAGGTTTCACTCTGTTTTCTCCTATATGGATACATGTAGTTGGAACTCTAAATCAAACACGGTTTGTGCTAGCTCTTTGAAACTTGGCACAATAATGTAGTTCCAAGTTCTATCGCTATGGTTTGTGTGCTGTTGAAGTAGCCCCAAGCAGAGACTGACGAGAATCCCTTTCATTGAAAGGGGTTGCCAAGCTTCCAAAAAACTACGAGTTTCCTAAAATATCAGCAAACATTTTTTCACCCAATCTTGATGATACTTCCATTTAATGATCAGTACACCAATCCCACTTGGCTCACCAAATTTCGTTCTTCTAAGTTAAACCGTTCCTTTGCAGTAACCGTTTTCATATTTAGGTTTCACTCTGTTTTCTCCTATATGGATACATGTAGTTGGAACTCTAAATCAAACACGGTTTGTGCTAGCTCTTTGAAACTTGGCACAATAATGTAGTTCCAAGTTCTATCGCTATGGTTTGTGTGCTATTGAAGTAGCCCCAATCAGAGACTGACGAGAATCCCTTTCAATGAAAGGGGTTGCCAAGCTTCCAAAAAACTACGAGTTTCCTGAAATCTCAGCAAACATTTTTTCACCCAATCTTGATGATACTTCTATTTAATGATCAGTACACCAATCCCACTTGGCTCACCAAATTTCGTTCTTCTAGGTTAAACCGTTCCTTTGCAGTAACCGTTTTCATATATAGGTTTCACTCTGTTTTCTCCTATATGGATACATGTAGTTGGAACACTAAATCAAACACGGTTTGTGCTAGCTCTTTGAAACTTGGCACAATAATGTAGTTCCACGTTCTATCGCTATGGTTTGTGTGCTATTGAAGTAGCCCCAAGCAGAGACTGACGAGAATCCCTTTCAATGAAAGGGGATGCCAAGCTTCCAAAAAACTACGAGTTTCCTGAAATCTCAGCAGACATTTTTTCACCCAATCTTGATGATACTTCCATTTAATGATCAGTACACGAATCCCACTTGGCTCACCAAATTTCGTTCTTCTAGGTTAAACCGTTCCTTTGCAGTAACCGTTTTCATGTTTAGGTTTCACTCTGTTTTCTCCTATATGGATACATGTAGTTGGAACTCTAAATCAAACACGGTTTGTGCTAGCTCTTTGAAACTTGGCACAATAATGTAGTTCCAAGTTCTATCGCTATGGTTTGTGTGCTATTGAAGTAGCCCCAAGCAGAGACTGACAAGAATCCCTTTCATTGAAAGGGGTTGCCAAGCTTCCAAAAAACTGCGAGTTTCCTGAAATCTCAGCAAACATTTTTTCACTCAATCTTGATGATACTTGCAGGTAGTGATCAGTACACGAATCCCACTTGGCTCACCAAATTTCGTTCTTCTAGGTTAAACCGTTCCTTTGCAGTAACCGTTTTCATGTTTAGGTTTCACTCTGTTTTCTCCTATATGGATACATGTAGTTGGAACTCTAAATCAAACACGGTTTGTGCTAGCTCTTTGAAACTTGGCACAATAATGTAGTTCCAAGTTCTATCGCTATGGTTTGTGTGCTATTGAAGTAGCCCCAAGCAGAGACTGACGAGAATCCCTTTCATTGAAAGGGGTTGCCAAGCTTCCAAAAATCTACGAGTTTCCTGAAATCTCAGCAAACATTTTTTCACCCAATCTTGATGATACTTCTATTTAAAGATCAGTACACCAATCCCACTTGGCTCACCAAATTTCGTTCTTCTACGTTAAACCGTTCCTTTGCAGTAACCGTTTTCATGTTTAGGTTTCACTCTGTTTTCTCCTATATGGATACATGTAGTTGGAACTCTAAATCAAACACGGTTTGTGCTAGCTCTTTGAAACTTGGCACAATAATGTAGTTCCAAGTTCTATCGCTATGGTTTGTGTGCTATTGAAGTATCCCCAAGCAGAGACTGACGAGAATCACTTTCAATGAAAGGGGATGCCAAGCTTCCAAAAAACTACGAGTTTCCTGAAATCTCAGCAGACATTTTTTCACCCAATCTTGATGATACTTCCATTTAAAGATCAGTACACCAATCCGACTTGGCTCACCAAATTTCGTTCTTCTAGGTTAAACCGTTCCTTTGCAGTAACCGTTTTCATGTTTAGGTTTCACTCTGTTTTCTCCTATATGGATACATGTAGTTGGAACTCTAAATCAAACACGGTTTGTGCTAGCTCTTTGAAACTTGGCACAATAATGTTGTTCCAAGTTCTATCGCTATGGTTTGTGTGCTATTGAAGTAGCCCCAAGCAGAGACTGACGAGAATCCCTTTCATTGAAAGGGGTTGCCAAGCTTCCAAAAATCTACGAGTTTCCTGAAATCTCAGCAAACATTTTTTCACCCAATCTTGATGATACTTCTATTTAAAGATCAGTACACCAATCCCACTTGGCTCACCAAATTTCGTTCTTCTAGGTTAAACCGTTCCTTTGCAGTAATCGTTTTCATGTTTAGGTTTCACTCTGTTTTCTCCTATATGGATACATGTAGTTGGAACTCTAAATCAAACACGGTTTGTGCTAGCTCTTTGAAACTTGGCACAATAATGTAGTTCCAAGTTCTATCGCTATGGTTTGTGTGCTATTGAAGTAGCCCCAAGCAGAGACTGACGAGAATCCCTTTCATTGAAAGGGGTTGCCAAGCTTCCAAAAAACTACGAGTTTCCTGAAATCTCAGCAAACATTTTTTCACCCAATCATGATGATACTTCCATTTAATGATCAGTACACCAATCCCACTTGGCTCACCAAATTTCGTTCTTCTAGGTTAAACCGTTCCTTTGCAGTAACCGTTTTCATGTTTAGGTTTCACTCTGTTTTCTCCTATATGGATACATGTAGTTGGAACTCTAAATCAAACACGGTTTGTGCTAGCTCTTTGAAACTTGGCACAATAATGTAGTTCCAAGTTCTATCGCTATGGTTTGTGTGCTATTGAAGTAGCCCCAAGCAGAGACTGACAAGAATCCCTTTCATTGAAAGGGGTTGCCAAGCTTCCAAAAAACTGCGAGTTTCCTGAAATCTCAGCAAACATTTTTTCACTCAATCTTGATGATACTTGCAGGTAGTGATCAGTACACGAATCCCACTTGGCTCACCAAATTTCGTTCTTCTAGGTTAAACCGTTCCTTTGCAGTAACCGTTTTCATGTTTAGGTTTCACTCTGTTTTCTCCTATATGGATACATGTAGTTGGAACTCTAAATCAAACACGGTTTGTGCTAGCTCTTTGAAACTTGGCACAATAATGTAGTTCCAAGTTCTATCGCTATGGTTTGTGTGCTATTGAAGTAGCCCCAAGCAGAGACTGACGAGAATCCCTTTCATTGAAAGGGGTTGCCAAGCTTCCAAAAATCTACGAGTTTCCTGAAATCTCAGCAAACATTTTTTCACCCAATCTTGATGATACTTCTATTTAAAGATCAGTACACCAATCCCACTTGGCTCACCAAATTTCGTTCTTCTACGTTAAACCGTTCCTTTGCAGTAACCGTTTTCATGTTTAGGTTTCACTCTGTTTTCTCCTATATGGATACATGTAGTTGGAACTCTAAATCAAACACGGTTTGTGCTAGCTCTTTGAAACTTGGCACAATAATGTAGTTCCAAGTTCTATCGCTATGGTTTGTGTGCTATTGAAGTAGCCCCAAGCAGAGACTGACAAGAATCCCTTTCATTGAAAGGGGTTGCCAAGCTTCCAAAAAACTGCGAGTTTCCTGAAATCTCAGCAAACATTTTTTCACTCAATCTTGATGATACTTGCAGGTAGTGATCAGTACACGAATCCCACTTGGCTCACCAAATTTCGTTCTTCTAGGTTAAACCGTTCCTTTGCAGTAACCGTTTTCATGTTTAGGTTTCACTCTGTTTTCTCCTATATGGATACATGTAGTTGGAACTCTAAATCAAACACGGTTTGTGCTAGCTCTTTGAAACTTGGCACAATAATGTAGTTCCACGTTCTATCGCTATGGTTTGTGTGCTATTGAAGTAGCCCCAAGCAGAGACTGACGAGAATCCCTTTCATAGAAAGGGGTTGCCAGGCTTCAAAAAACTCCGAGTTTCCTGAAATCTCAGCAGACATTTTTTCACCCAATTCTTGATGATACTTCTATTTAAAGATCAGTACACCAATCCCACTTGGCTCACCAAATTTCGTTCTTCTACGTTAAACCGTTCCTTTGCAGTAACCGTTTTCATGTTTAGGTTTCACTCTGTTTTCTCCTATATGGATACATGTAGTTGGAACTCTAAATCAAACACGGTTTGTGCTAGCTCTTTGAAACTTGGCACAATAATGTAGTTCCAAGTTCTATCGCTATGGTTTGTGTGCTATTGAAGTATCCCCAAGCAGAGACTGACGAGAATCACTTTCAATGAAAGGGGATGCCAAGCTTCCAAAAAACTACGAGTTTCCTGAAATCTCAGCAGACATTTTTTCACCCAATCTTGATGATACTTCCATTTAAAGATCAGTACACCAATCCGACTTGGCTCACCAAATTTCGTTCTTCTAGGTTAAACCGTTCCTTTGCAGTAACCGTTTTCATGTTTAGGTTTCACTCTGTTTTCTCCTATATGGATACATGTAGTTGGAACTCTAAATCAAACACGGTTTGTGCTAGCTCTTTGAAACTTGGCACAATAATGTTGTTCCAAGTTCTATCGCTATGGTTTGTGTGCTATTGAAGTAGCCCCAAGCAGAGACTGACGAGAATCCCTTTCATTGAAAGGGGTTGCCAAGCTTCCAAAAATCTACGAGTTTCCTGAAATCTCAGCAAACATTTTTTCACCCAATCTTGATGATACTTCTATTTAAAGATCAGTACACCAATCCCACTTGGCTCACCAAATTTCGTTCTTCTAGGTTAAACCGTTCCTTTGCAGTAATCGTTTTCATGTTTAGGTTTCACTCTGTTTTCTCCTATATGGATACATGTAGTTGGAACTCTAAATCAAACACGGTTTGTGCTAGCTCTTTGAAACTTGGCACAATAATGTAGTTCCAAGTTCTATCGCTATGGTTTGTGTGCTATTGAAGTAGCCCCAAGCAGAGACTGACGAGAATCCCTTTCATTGAAAGGGGTTGCCAAGCTTCCAAAAAACTACGAGTTTCCTGAAATCTCAGCAAACATTTTTTCACCCAATCATGATGATACTTCCATTTAATGATCAGTACACCAATCCCACTTGGCTCACCAAATTTCGTTCTTCTAGGTTAAACCGTTCCTTTGCAGTAACCGTTTTCATGTTTAGGTTTCACTCTGTTTTCTCCTATATGGATACATGTAGTTGGAACTCTAAATCAAACACGGTTTGTGCTAGCTCTTTGAAACTTGGCACAATAATGTAGTTCCAAGTTCTATCGCTATGGTTTGTGTGCTATTGAAGTAGCCCCAAGCAGAGACTGACAAGAATCCCTTTCATTGAAAGGGGTTGCCAAGCTTCCAAAAAACTGCGAGTTTCCTGAAATCTCAGCAAACATTTTTTCACTCAATCTTGATGATACTTGCAGGTAGTGATCAGTACACGAATCCCACTTGGCTCACCAAATTTCGTTCTTCTAGGTTAAACCGTTCCTTTGCAGTAACCGTTTTCATGTTTAGGTTTCACTCTGTTTTCTCCTATATGGATACATGTAGTTGGAACTCTAAATCAAACACGGTTTGTGCTAGCTCTTTGAAACTTGGCACAATAATGTAGTTCCAAGTTCTATCGCTATGGTTTGTGTGCTATTGAAGTAGCCCCAAGCAGAGACTGACGAGAATCCCTTTCATTGAAAGGGGTTGCCAAGCTTCCAAAAATCTACGAGTTTCCTGAAATCTCAGCAAACATTTTTTCACCCAATCTTGATGATACTTCTATTTAAAGATCAGTACACCAATCCCACTTGGCTCACCAAATTTCGTTCTTCTACGTTAAACCGTTCCTTTGCAGTAACCGTTTTCATGTTTAGGTTTCACTCTGTTTTCTCCTATATGGATACATGTAGTTGGAACTCTAAATCAAACACGGTTTGTGCTAGCTCTTTGAAACTTGGCACAATAATGTAGTTCCAAGTTCTATCGCTATGGTTTGTGTGCTATTGAAGTATCCCCAAGCAGAGACTGACGAGAATCACTTTCAATGAAAGGGGATGCCAAGCTTCCAAAAAACTACGAGTTTCCTGAAATCTCAGCAGACATTTTTTCACCCAATCTTGATGATACTTCCATTTAAAGATCAGTACACCAATCCGACTTGGCTCACCAAATTTCGTTCTTCTAGGTTAAACCGTTCCTTTGCAGTATCCGTTTTCATATTTAGGTTTCACTCTGTTTTCTCCTATATGGATACATGTAGTTGGAAACTCTAAATCAAACACGGTTTGTGCTAGCTCTTTGAAACTTGCACAATAATGTAGTTCCAAGTTCTATCGCTATGGTTTGTGTGCTATTGAAGTAGCCCCAAGCAGAGACTGACAAGAATCCCTTTCATTGAAAGGGGTTGCCAAGCTTCCAAAAAACTGCGAGTTTCCTGAAATCTCAGCAAACATTTTTTCACTCAATCTTGATGATACTTGCAGGTAGTGATCAGTACACGAATCCCACTTGGCTCACCAAATTTCGTTCTTCTAGGTTAAACCGTTCCTTTGCAGTAACCGTTTTCATGTTTAGGTTTCACTCTGTTTTCTCCTATATGGATACATGTAGTTGGAACTCTAAATCAAACACGGTTTGTGCTAGCTCTTTGAAACTTGGCACAATAATGTAGTTCCAAGTTCTATCGCTATGGTTTGTGTGCTATTGAAGTAGCCCCAAGCAGAGACTGACGAGAATCCCTTTCATTGAAAGGGGTTGCCAAGCTTCCAAAAATCTACCAGTTTCCTGAAATCTCAGCAAACATTTTTTCACCCAATCTTGATGATACTTCCATTTAATGATCAGTACACCAATCCCACTTGGCACACCAAATTTCGTTCTTCTAGGTTAAACCGTTCCTTTGCAGTAACCGTTTTCATGTTTAGGTTTCACTCTGTTTTCTCCTATATGGATACATGTAGTTGGAACTCTAAATCAAACACGGTTTGTGCTAGCTCTTTGAAACTTGGCACAATAATGTAGTTCCAAGTTCTATCGCTATGGTTTGTGTGCTGTTGAAGTAGCCCCAAGCAGAGACTGACGAGAATCCCTTTCATTGAAAGGGGTTGCCAAGCTTCCAAAAAACTACGAGTTTCCTAAAATATCAGCAAACATTTTTTCACCCAATCTTGATGATACTTCCATTTAATGATCAGTACACCAATCCCACTTGGCTCACCAAATTTCGTTCTTCTACGTTAAACCGTTCCTTTGCAGTAACCGTTTTCATATTTAGGTTTCACTCTGTTTTCTCCTATATGGATACATGTAGTTGGAACTCTAAATCAAACACGGTTTGTGCTAGCTCTTTGAAACTTGGCACAATAATGTAGTTCCAAGTTCTATCGCTATGGTTTGTGTGCTATTGAAGTAGCCCCAATCAGAGACTGACGAGAATCCCTTTCAATGAAAGGGGTTGCCAAGCTTCCAAAAAACTACGAGTTTCCTGAAATCTCAGCAAACATTTTTTCACCCAATCTTGATGATACTTCTATTTAATGATCAGTACACCAATCCCACTTGGCTCACCAAATTTCGTTCTTCTAGGTTAAACCGTTCCTTTGCAGTAACCGTTTTCATATATAGGTTTCACTCTGTTTTCTCCTATATGGATACATGTAGTTGGAACTCTAAATCAAACACGGTTTGTGCTAGCTCTTTGAAACTTGGCACAATAATGTAGTTCCACGTTCTATCGCTATGGTTTGTGTGCTATTGAAGTAGCCCCAAGCAGAGACTGACGAGAATCCCTTTCAATGAAAGGGGATGCCAAGCTTCCAAAAAACTACGAGTTTCCTGAAATCTCAGCAGACATTTTTTCACCCAATCTTGATGATACTTCCATTTAATGATCAGTACACGAATCCCACTTGGCTCACCAAATTTCGTTCTTCTAGGTTAAACCGTTCCTTTGCAGTAACCGTTTTCATGTTTAGGTTTCACTCTGTTTTCTCCTATATGGATACATGTAGTTGGAACTCTAAATCAAACACGGTTTGTGCTAGCTCTTTGAAACTTGGCACAATAATGTAGTTCCAAGTTCTATCGCTATGGTTTGTGTGCTATTGAAGTAGCCCCAAGCAGAGACTGACAAGAATCCCTTTCATTGAAAGGGGTTGCCAAGCTTCCAAAAAACTGCGAGTTTCCTGAAATCTCAGCAAACATTTTTTCACTCAATCTTGATGATACTTGCAGGTAGTGATCAGTACACGAATCCCACTTGGCTCACCAAATTTCGTTCTTCTAGGTTAAACCGTTCCTTTGCAGTAACCGTTTTCATGTTTAGGTTTCACTCTGTTTTCTCCTATATGGATACATGTAGTTGGAACTCTAAATCAAACACGGTTTGTGCTAGCTCTTTGAAACTTGGCACAATAATGTAGTTCCAAGTTCTATCGCTATGGTTTGTGTGCTATTGAAGTAGCCCCAAGCAGAGACTGACGAGAATCCCTTTCATTGAAAGGGGTTGCCAAGCTTCCAAAAATCTACGAGTTTCCTGAAATCTCAGCAAACATTTTTTCACCCAATCTTGATGATACTTCTATTTAAAGATCAGTACACCAATCCCACTTGGCTCACCAAATTTCGTTCTTCTACGTTAAACCGTTCCTTTGCAGTAACCGTTTTCATGTTTAGGTTTCACTCTGTTTTCTCCTATATGGATACATGTAGTTGGAACTCTAAATCAAACACGGTTTGTGCTAGCTCTTTGAAACTTGGCACAATAATGTAGTTCCAAGTTCTATCGCTATGGTTTGTGTGCTATTGAAGTATCCCCAAGCAGAGACTGACGAGAATCACTTTCAATGAAAGGGGATGCCAAGCTTCCAAAAAACTACGAGTTTCCTGAAATCTCAGCAGACATTTTTTCACCCAATCTTGATGATACTTCCATTTAAAGATCAGTACACCAATCCGACTTGGCTCACCAAATTTCGTTCTTCTAGGTTAAACCGTTCCTTTGCAGTAACCGTTTTCATGTTTAGGTTTCACTCTGTTTTCTCCTATATGGATACATGTAGTTGGAACTCTAAATCAAACACGGTTTGTGCTAGCTCTTTGAAACTTGGCACAATAATGTTGTTCCAAGTTCTATCGCTATGGTTTGTGTGCTATTGAAGTAGCCCCAAGCAGAGACTGACGAGAATCCCTTTCATTGAAAGGGGTTGCCAAGCTTCCAAAAATCTACGAGTTTCCTGAAATCTCAGCAAACATTTTTTCACCCAATCTTGATGATACTTCTATTTAAAGATCAGTACACCAATCCCACTTGGCTCACCAAATTTCGTTCTTCTAGGTTAAACCGTTCCTTTGCAGTAATCGTTTTCATGTTTAGGTTTCACTCTGTTTTCTCCTATATGGATACATGTAGTTGGAACTCTAAATCAAACACGGTTTGTGCTAGCTCTTTGAAACTTGGCACAATAATGTAGTTCCAAGTTCTATCGCTATGGTTTGTGTGCTATTGAAGTAGCCCCAAGCAGAGACTGACGAGAATCCCTTTCATTGAAAGGGGTTGCCAAGCTTCCAAAAAACTACGAGTTTCCTGAAATCTCAGCAAACATTTTTTCACCCAATCATGATGATACTTCCATTTAATGATCAGTACACCAATCCCACTTGGCTCACCAAATTTCGTTCTTCTAGGTTAAACCGTTCCTTTGCAGTAACCGTTTTCATGTTTAGGTTTCACTCTGTTTTCTCCTATATGGATACATGTAGTTGGAACTCTAAATCAAACACGGTTTGTGCTAGCTCTTTGAAACTTGGCACAATAATGTAGTTCCAAGTTCTATCGCTATGGTTTGTGTGCTATTGAAGTAGCCCCAAGCAGAGACTGACAAGAATCCCTTTCATTGAAAGGGGTTGCCAAGCTTCCAAAAAACTGCGAGTTTCCTGAAATCTCAGCAAACATTTTTTCACTCAATCTTGATGATACTTGCAGGTAGTGATCAGTACACGAATCCCACTTGGCTCACCAAATTTCGTTCTTCTAGGTTAAACCGTTCCTTTGCAGTAACCGTTTTCATGTTTAGGTTTCACTCTGTTTTCTAATATATGGATACATGTAGTTGGAACTCTAAATCAAACACGGTTTGTGCTAGCTCTTTGAAACTTGGCACAATAATGTAGTTCCAAGTTCTATCGGTTTGTGTGCTATTGAAGTAGCCCCAAGCAGAGACTGACGAGAATCCCTTTCATTGAAAGGGGTTGCCAAGCTTCCAAAAATCTACGAGTTTCCTGAAATCTCAGCAAACATTTTTTCACCCAATCTTGATGATACTTCTATTTAAAGATCAGTACACCAATCCCACTTGGCTCACCAAATTTCGTTCTTCTACGTTAAACCGTTCCTTTGCAGTAACCGTTTTCATGTTTAGGTTTCACTCTGTTTTCTCCTATATGGATACATGTAGTTGGAACTCTAAATCAAACACGGTTTGTGCTAGCTCTTTGAAACTTGGCACAATAATGTAGTTCCAAGTTCTATCGCTATGGTTTGTGTGCTATTGAAGTATCCCCAAGCAGAGACTGACGAGAATCACTTTCAATGAAAGGGGATGCCAAGCTTCCAAAAAACTACGAGTTTCCTGAAATCTCAGCAGACATTTTTTCACCCAATCTTGATGATACTTCCATTTAAAGATCAGTACACCAATCCGACTTGGCTCACCAAATTTCGTTCTTCTAGGTTAAACCGTTCCTTTGCAGTAACCGTTTTCATGTTTAGGTTTCACTCTGTTTTCTCCTATATGGATACATGTAGTTGGAACTCTAAATCAAACACGGTTTGTGCTAGCTCTTTGAAACTTGGCACAATAATGTTGTTCCAAGTTCTATCGCTATGGTTTGTGTGCTATTGAAGTAGCCCCAAGCAGAGACTGACGAGAATCCCTTTCATTGAAAGGGGTTGCCAAGCTTCCAAAAATCTACGAGTTTCCTGAAATCTCAGCAAACATTTTTTCACCCAATCTTGATGATACTTCTATTTAAAGATCAGTACACCAATCCCACTTGGCTCACCAAATTTCGTTCTTCTAGGTTAAACCGTTCCTTTGCAGTAATCGTTTTCATGTTTAGGTTTCACTCTGTTTTCTCCTATATGGATACATGTAGTTGGAACTCTAAATCAAACACGGTTTGTGCTAGCTCTTTGAAACTTGGCACAATAATGTAGTTCCAAGTTCTATCGCTATGGTTTGTGTGCTATTGAAGTAGCCCCAAGCAGAGACTGACGAGAATCCCTTTCATTGAAAGGGGTTGCCAAGCTTCCAAAAAACTACGAGTTTCCTGAAATCTCAGCAAACATTTTTTCACCCAATCATGATGATACTTCCATTTAATGATCAGTACACCAATCCCACTTGGCTCACCAAATTTTGTTCTTCTAGGTTAAACCGTTCCTTTGCAGTAACCGTTTTCATGTTTAGGTTTCACTCTGTTTTCTCCTATATGGATACATGTATTTGGAACTCTAAATCAAACACGGTTTGTGCTAGCTCTTTGAAACTTGGCACAATAATGTAGTTCCAAGTTCTATCGCTATGGTTTGTGTGCTATTGAAGTAGCCCCAAGCAGAGACTGACGAGAATGCCTTTCATTGAAAGGGGTTGCCAAGCTTCCAAAAAACTGCGAGTTTCCTGAAATCTCAGCAAACATTTTTTCACCCAATCTTGATGATACTTGCAGGTAGTGATCAGTACACGAATCCCACTTCGATCACCAAATTTCGTTCTTCTAGGTTAAACCGTTCCTTTGCAGTAACCGTTTTCATGTTTAGGTTTCACTCTGTTTTCTCCTATATGGATACATGTAGTTGGAACTCTAAATCAAACACGGTTTGTGCTAGCTCTTTGAAACTTGGCACAAGAATGTAGTTCCAAGTTCTATCGCTATGGTTTGTGTGCTATTGAAGTAGCCCCAAGCAGAGACTGACGAGAATCCCTTTCATTGAAAAGGGGTTGCCAAGCTTCCAAAAAACTGCGAGTTTCCTGAAATCTCAGCAAACATTTTTTCACCCAATCTTGATGATACTTGCAGGTAGTGATCAGTACACGAATCCCACTTGGCTCACCAAATTTCGTTCTTCTAGGTTAAACCCTTCCTTTGCAGTAACCGTTTTCATGTTTAGGTTTCACTCTGTTTTCTCCCATATGGATACATGTAGTTGGAACTCTAAATCAAACACGGTTTGTGCTAGCTCTTTGAAACTTGGCACAATAATATAGTTCCAAGTTCTATCGCTATGGTTTGTGTGCTATTGAAGTACCCCAAGCAGACACTGACGAGAACCCCTTTCATTGAAAGGGGTTGCCAAGCTTCCAAAAAACTGCGAGTTTCCTGAAATCTCAGCAAACATTTTTTCACTCAATCTTGATGATACTTGCAGGTAGTGATCAGTACACGAATCCCACTTGGCTCACCAAATTTCGTTCTTCTAGGTTAAACCGTTCCTTTGCAGTAACCGTTTTCATGTTTAGGTTCACTCTGTTTTCTCCTATATGGATACATGTAGTTGGAACTCTAAATCAAACACGGTTTGTGCTAGCTCTTTGAAACTTGGCACAATAATGTAGTTCCAAGTTCTATCGCTATGGTTTGTTTGCTATTGAAGTAGCCCCAAGCAGAGACTGACGAGAATCCCTTTCATTGAAAGGGGTTGCCAAGCTTCCAAAAAACTGCGAGTTTCCTGAAATCTCAGCAAATATTTTTTCACCCAATCTTGATGATACTTGCAGGTAGTGATCAGTACATGAATCCCACCTGGCTCACTAAATTTTGTTCTTCTAGGTTAAAACGTTCCTTTGCAGTAACCGTTTTCATGTTTAGGTTTCACTCTGTTTTCTCCTATTTGGATACATGTAGTTGGAACTCTAAATCAAACACGGTTTGTGCTAGCTCTTTGAAACTTGGCACAATAATGTAGTTCCAAGTTCTATCGCTAGGGTTTGTGTGCTATTGAAGTAGCCCCAAGCAGAGACTGACGAGAATCCCTTTCATTGAAAGGGGTTGCCAAGCTTCCAAAAAACTACCAGTTTCCAGAAATCTCAGCAAACATTTTTTCGCCCTATCTTGATGATACTTCCATTTAATGATCAGTACACCAATCCCACTTGGCTCACCAAATTTCGTTCTTCTAGGTTAAACCGTTCCTTTGCAGTAACCGTTTTCATGTTTAGGTTTCACTCTGTTTTCTCCTATATGGATACATGTAGTTGGAACTCTAAATCAAACACGGTTTGTGCTAGCTCTTTGAAACTTGGCACAATAATATAGTTCGAATTTCTATCGCTATGGTTTGTGTGCTATTGAAGTAGCCCCAAGCAGAGACTGACGAGAATCCCTTTCATTGAAAGGGGTTGTCCAGCTTCCAAAAAACTACGAGTTTCCTGAAATCTCAGCAAACATTTTTTCACCCAATCTTGATGATACTTCCATTTAATGGTCAGTACACCAATCCCACTTGGCTCACCAAATTTCGTTCTTCTAGGTTAAACCGTTCCTTTGCAGTAACCGTTTTCATGTTTAGGTTTCACTCTGTTTTCTCCTATATGGATACATGTATTTGGAACTCTAAATCAAACACGGTTTGTGCTAGCTCTTTGAAACTTGGCACAATAATGTAGTTCCAAGTTCTATCGCTATGGTTTGTGTGCTATTGAAGTAGCCCCAAGCAGAGACTGACGAGAATGCCTTTCATTGAAAGGGGTTGCCAAGCTTCCAAAAACTGCGAGTTTCCTGAAATCTCAGCAAACATTTTTTCACCCAATCTTGATGATACTTGCAGGTAGTGATCAGTACAGGAATCCCACTTGGCTCACCAAATTTCGTTCTTCTAGGTTAAACCGTTCCTTTGCAGTAACCGTTTTCATGTTTAGGTTTCACTCTGTTTTCTCCTATATGGATACATGTAGTTGGAACTCTAAATCAAACACGGTTTGTGCAAGCTCTTTGAAACTTGGTACAAGAATGTAGTTCCAAGTTCTATCGCTATGGTTTGTGTGCTATTGAAGTAGCCCCAAGCAGAGACTGACGAGAATCCCTTTCATTGAAAGGGGTTGCCAAGCTTCCAAAAAACTGCGAGTTTCCTGAAATCTCAGCAAACATTTTTTCACCCAATCTTGATGATACTTGCAGGTAGTGATCAGTACACGAATCCCACTTGGCTCACCAAATTTCGTTCTTCTAGGTTAAACCCTTCCTTTGCAGTAACCGTTTTCATGTTTAGGTTTCACTCTGTTTTCTCCCATATGGATACATGTAGTTGGAACTCTAAATCAAACACGGTTTGTGCTAGCTCTTTGAAACTTGGCACAATAATATAGTTCCAAGTTCTATCGCTATGGTTTGTGTGCTATTGAAGTACCCCAAGCAGACACTGACGAGAACCCCTTTCATTGAAAGGGGTTGCCAAGCTTCCAAAAAACTACGAGTTTCCTGAAATCTCAGCAAACATTTTTTCACCCAATCTTGATGATACCTCTATTTAATGATCAGTACACCAATTCCACTTGGATCACCAAATTTCGTTCTTCTAGGTTAAACCGTTCCTTTGCAGTAACCGTTTTCATGTTTAGGTTTCACTCTGTTTTCTCCTATATGGATACATGTAGTTGGAACTCTAAATCAAACACGGTTTGTGCTAGCTCTTTGAAACTTGGCACAATAATGTAGTTCCAAGTTCTATCACTATGGTTTGTGTGCTATTGAAGTAGCCCCAAGCAGAGACTGACGAGAATCCCTTTCATGGAAAGGGGTTGCCAGGCTTCCAAAAAACTGCGAGTTTCCTGAAATCTCAGCAAACATTTTTTCACCCAGTCTTGATGATACTTCCATTTAATGATCAGTACACCAATCCCACTTGGCTCACCAAATTTCGTTCTTCTAGGTTAAACCGTTCCTTTGCAGTAACCGTTTTCATGTTTAGGTTTCACTCTGTTTTCTCCTATATGGATACATGTAGTTGGAACTCTAAATCAAACACGGTTTGTGCTAGCTCTTTGAAATTTGGCACAATAATGTAGTTCCAAGTTCTATCGCTATGGTTTGTGTGCTATTGAAGTAGCCCCAAGAAGAGACTGACGAGAATCCCTTTCATTGAAAGGGGTTGCCAAGCTTCCAAAAAACTGCGAGTTTCCTGAAATCTCAGCAAACATTTTTTCACCCAATCTTGATGATACTTGCAGGTAGTGATCAGTATACGAATCCCACTTGGCTCACCAAATTTCGTTCTTCTAGGTTAAACCGTTCCTTTGCAGTAACCGTTTTCATGTTTAGGTTTCACTCTGTTTTCTCCTATATGGATACATGTAGTTGGAACTCTAAATCAAACACGGTTTGTGCTAGCTCTTTGAAACTTGGCACAAGATGTAGTTCCAAGTTCTATCGCTATGGTTTGTGTGCTATTGAAGTAGCCCCAAGCAGAGACTGACGAGAATCCCTTTCATTGAAAGGGGTTGCCAAGCTTCCAAAAAACTGCGAGTTTCCTGAAATCTCAGCAAATATTTTTTCACCCAATCTTGATGATACTTGCAGGTAGTGATCAGTACACGAATCCCACTTGGCTCACCAAATTTCGTTCTTCTAGGTTAAACCGTTCTTTGCAGTAACCGTTTTCATGTTTAGGTTTCACTCTGTTTTCTCCTATATGGATACATGTAGTTGGAACACTAAATCAAACACGGTTTGTGCTAGCTCTTTGAAACTTGGCACAATAATGTAGTTCCAAGTTCTATGGCTATGGTTTGTGTGCTATTGAAGTAGCCCCAAGCAGAGACTGACGAGAATCCCTTTCATTGAAAGGGGTTGCCAAGCTTCCAAAAAACTACGAGTTTCCTGAAATCTCAGCAAACATTTTTTCACCCAATCTTGATGATACTTCTATTTAATGATCAGTACACCAATCCCACTTGGCTCACCAAATTTCGTTCTTCTAGGTTAAACCCTTCCTTTGCAGTAACCGTTTTCATGTTTAGGTTTCACTCTGTTTTCTCCTATATGGATATATGTAGTTGGAACTCTAAATCAAACACGGTTTGTGCTAGCTCTTTGAAACTTGGCACAATAATGTAGTTCCAAGTTCTATCGCTATGGTTTGTGTGCTATTGAAGTAGCCCCAAGCAGAGACTGACGAGAATCCCTTTCATTGAAAGGGGTTGCCAAGCTTCCAAAAAACTGCGAGTTTCCTGAAATCTCAGCAAATATTTTTTCACCCAATCTTGATGATACTTGCAGGTAGTGATCAGTACATGAATCCCACCTGGCTCACTAAATTTTGTTCTTCTAGGTTAAAACGTTCCTTTGCAGTAACCGTTTTCATGTTTAGGTTTCACTCTGTTTTCTCCTATTTGGATACATGTTGTTGGAACTCTAAATCAAACACGGTTTGTGCTAGCTCTTTGAAACATGGTACAAGAATGTAGTTCCAAGTTCTATCGCTATGGTTTGTGTGCTATTGAAGTAGCCCCAAGCAGAGACTGACGAGAATCCCTTTCATTGAAAGGGGTTGCCAAGCTTCCAAAAAACTGCGAGTTTCCTGAAATCTCAGCAAACATTTTTTCACCCAATCTTGATGATACTTGCAGGTAGTGATCAGTACACGAATCCCACTTGGCTCACCAAATTTCGTTCTTCTAGGTTAAACCCTTCCTTTGCAGTAACCGTTTTCATGTTTAGGTTTCACTCTGTTTTCTCCCATATGGATACATGTAGTTGGAACTCTAAATCAAACACGGTTTGTGCTAGCTCTTTGAAACTTGGCACAATAATATAGTTCCAAGTTCTATCGCTATGGTTTGTGTGCTATTGAAGTACCCCAAGCAGACACTGACGAGAACCCCTTTCA